>NW_026646269.1:0-237272 GCF_949987535.1 Balaenoptera acutorostrata
CTGTTCTGTTTTGTAATTCAGTTCAAGTGTAGCGGTTTTTACATTCCCTCTCTAAGTGATATCTTATGATAAGTGTCTTTTTCTGTGTGACTTATTTCACTTAGAATCGTCGTACCTAAATCCACTCATCGTGCTGCTACTAGCCTTATGACGTGGATTTCATGGCTGAGTGATATTCCATTGTACATGAGGACCACAACTTCTTTATCCATTTTTCTCTTTCCTAGGATATTTCAGGTGTAATGAAGTGGGGGTTCTTGTCCACAGAGCAGCCCTAAACTTTGGGGTGCCTGTGTCTTGCTGATTTTTAGTTTTCCCAATTTATACGCCCATGAGTGGAAGTGCCCTATGCTCTCCAAGCTGTGTTTTTTAGATGTTTCAGAACACACCGTACACTTCTCCAGAGTGGCTGTTGGCAATTTACATCCCACCCATCAGCGTAGCAAGGCTCCCATTTCTCCATGGCCGGTCCTGCATTTCTGGTTTGGACACTTTTTTCCGCATGGCCCTTTTGCCCGCTGGGAAGCGAGACTTCTTTGGAGCGCTGATTGGCCTTTCCAGGTTGCTTGGTTGGCCAAAAAGGGCGTATGCGATTTTTCCTGAATATATTCAGGAAAAAACGCATACGCCCTTTTTGGCCAAGGGCATCATTGTCCACGTTTTGCCGCTTTTCATGTGCTTTCAAGGCGATTCGAATCTACCTCCTGAAATCTGTTTCCTGCAATTCTGCCTTGCTTTCAAAGCCTCTTCGTTGCCTTCCCTTAATATATTTGTGGACGAGAGGTATCATTTAAAACTCTGCAGGTTTGTGAATTGCAGTGCCCCTGAGCTCCATTTTTCAACTCGCTTTTTTGGGAGCTGGCCGCAAAAGCGCAGGATTGCTTCAGGCCCTCTTCTGGTTCTGGGGGGCAGGCTGAGCTTGTGCTTAATTCATCTTCCTGATGGGAAAATAGAGTGACCTGTGCCTGTCCCAACACCTAGAGCTAGTCTCTCATTGGTTCCCCCTCTTCCCGTTCATCCTCAGGAGAAATTGCAACCTGTACGGAACAGGAGGTTAAAGGTGCTGATTCTCCAAGGAGGGAGATGGCTAGTAAATCGGCTGGAATGGCGAACCCGAGCAAAGGAGATGAGAAATGAGGTGCGTTTTAGAAACCTTTCCCGATCACACGGTGTACCATCTTCTGGGTTTCTCATGCCTGTTTTCGACGTAGGAAGATGCCCTTGAACCTGGAGATTTGGGACCCATGGGATGGGTACCATGCAGTATTACTTGAAAGGGTCTGCGTTGGCTCACCCAACCTCACCGAACCTCTCAGCCCCAAGAGTGATCACCCTTATGTCTCAATCAGCTGTGGGTCTAGATATGGTCAATCCAGGTTGCATCACAGCCCCTGAACGAATTTTGTAAGAATTTCTCTCTCTTTCACTGTCTTTGTTTCACGGGTTTTGAAAAGTAATTTATTTTTATAATGGGGTTTAGCTGCTTTTCACGGCTGTGTTTATGCCGCTTTACACCCCCTTGACTCACTTACAGAGAGATATCAATACATAGGTTTGAAGATTCTTACTAGTCAGATATATTCTTGTGCGGTGAATAGGGGGTGTTGAGTCCAGTTCACTGAAAAAGGAATAGGTCTTGTCTCTTACATATTGGGTTTATGGAACGGTATCGGAGCTAATTTGAAACCCTTGTTTTATGCATCACCCCACCTCACCTTTCCCGTTCAGCAGCCATAGTGTGTTTTCTAAACGTGTGACTCTGTTCTGTTTTGTAATTCAGTTCAAGTGTAGGCGGTTTTTACATTCCCTCTCTAAGTGATATCTTATGATAAGTGTCTTTTTCTGTGTGACTTATTTCACTTAGAATCGTCGTACCTAAATCCACTCATCGTGCTGCTACTAGCCTTATGACGTGGATTTCATGGCTGAGTGATATTCCATTGTACATGAGGACCACAACTTCTTTATCCATTTTTCTCTTTCCTAGGATATTTCAGGTGTAATGAAGTGGGGGTTCTTGTCCACAGAGCAGCCCTAAACTTTGGGGTGCCTGTGTCTTGCTGATTTTTAGTTTTCCCAATTTATACGCCCATGAGTGGAAGTGCCCTATGCTCTCCAAGCTGTGTTTTTTAGATGTTTCAGAACACACCGTACACTTCTCCAGAGTGGCTGTTGGCAATTTACATCCCACCCATCAGCGTAGCAAGGCTCCCATTTCTCCATGGCCGGTCCTGCATTTCTGGTTTGGACACTTTTTTCCGCATGGCCCTTTTGCCCGCTGGGAAGCGAGACTTCTTTGGAGCGCTGATTGGCCTTTCCAGGTTGCTTGGTTGGCCAAAAAGGGCGTATGCGTTTTTTCCTGAATATATTCAGGAAAAAACGCATACGCCCTTTTTGGCCAAGGGCATCATTGTCCACGTTTTGCCGCTTTTCATGTGCTTTCAAGGCGATTCGAATCTACCTCCTGAAATCTGTTTCCTGCAATTCTGCCTTGCTTTCAAAGCCTCTTCGTTGCCTTCCCTTAATATATTTGTGGACGAGAGGTATCATTTAAAACTCTGCAGGTTTGTGAATTGCAGTGCCCCTGAGCTCCATTTTTCAACTCGCTTTTTTGGGAGCTGGCCGCAAAAGCGCAGGATTGCTTCAGGCCCTCTTCTGGTTCTGGGGGGCAGGCTGAGCTTGTGCTTAATTCTTCTTCCTGATGGGAAAATAGAGTGACCTGTGCCTGTCCCAACACCTAGAGCTAGTCTCTCATTGGTTCCCCCTCTTCCCGTTCATCCTCAGGACAAATTGCAACCTGTACGGAACAGGAGGTTAAAGGTGCTGATTCTCCAAGGAGGGAGATGGCTAGTAAATCGGCTGGAATGGCGAACCCGAGCAAAGGAGATGAGAAATGAGGTGCGTTTTAGAAACCTTTCCCGATCACACGGTGTACCATCTTCTGGGTTTCTCATGCCTGTTTTCGACGTAGGAAGATGCCCTTGAACCTGGAGATTTGGGACCCATGGGATGGGTACCATGCAGTATTACTTGAAAGGGTCTGCGTTGGCTCACCCAACCTCACCGAACCTCTCAGCCCCAAGAGTGTCCACCCTTATGTCTCAATCAGCTGTGGGTCTAGATATGGTCAATCCAGGTTGCATCACAGCCCCTGAACGAATTTTGTAAGAATTTCTCTCTCTTTCACTGCCTTTGTTTCACGGGTTTTGAAAAGTAATTTATTTTTATAATGGGGTTTAGCTGCTTTTCACGGCTGTGTTTATGCCGCTTTACACCCCCTTGACTCACTTACAGAGAGATATCAATACATAGGTTTGAAGATTCTTACTAGTCAGATATATTCTTGTGCGGTGAATAGGGGGTGTTGAGTCCAGTTCACTGAAAAAGGAATAGGTCTTGTCTCTTACATATTGGGTTTATGGAACGGTATCGGAGCTAATTTGAAACCCTTGTTTTATGCATCACCCCACCTCACCTTTCCCGTTCAGCAGCCATAGTGTGTTTCCTAAACGTGGGACTCTGTTCTGTTTTGCAATTCAGTTCAAGTGTAGCGGTTTTTACATTCCCTCTAGAAGTGATATCTTATGATAAGTGTCTTTTTCTGTGTGACTTATTTCACTTAGAATCGTCGTACCTAAATCCACTCATCGTGCTGCTACTAGCCTTATGACGTTGATTTCATGGCTGAGTGATATTCCATTGTACATGAGGACCACAACTTCTTTATCCATTTTTCTCTTTCCTAGGATATTTAAGGTGTAATGAAGTGGGGGTTCTTGTCCACAGAGCAGCCCTAAACTTTGGGGTGCCTGTGTCTTGCTGATTTTTAGTTTTCCCAATTTATACGCCCATGAGTGGAAGTGCCCTATGCTCTCCAAGCTGTGTTTTTTAGATGTTTCAGAACACACCGTACACTTCTCCAGAGTGGCTGTTGGCAATTTACATCCCACCCATCAGCGTAGCAAGGCTCCCATTTCTCCATGGCCGGTCCTGCATTTCTGGTTTGGACACTTTTTTCCGCATGGCCCTTTTGCCCGCTGGGAAGCGAGACTTCTTTGGAGCGCTGATTGGCCTTTCCAGGTTGCTTGGTTGGCCAAAAAGGGCGTATGCGTTTTTTCCTGAATATATTCAGGAAACAACGCATACGCCCTTTTTGGCCAAGGGCATCATTGTCCACGTTTTGCCGCTTTTCATGTGCTTTCAAGGCGATTCGAATCTACCTCCTGAAATCTGTTTCCTGCAATTCTGCCTTGCTTTCAAAGCCTCTTCGTTGCCTTCCCTTAATATATTTGTGGACGAGAGGTATCATTTAAAACTCTGCAGGTTTGTGAATTGCAGTGCCCCTGAGCTCCATTTTTCAACTCGCTTTTTTGGGAGCTGGCCGCAAAAGCGCAGGATTGCTTCAGGCCCTCTTCTGGTTCTGGGGGGCAGGCTGAGCTTGTGCTTAATTCTTCTTCCTGATGGGAAAATAGAGTGACCTGTGCCTGTCCCAACACCTAGAGCTAGTCTCTCATTGGTTCCCCCTCTTCCCGTTCATCCTCAGGACAAATTGCAACCTGTACGGAACAGGAGGTTAAAGGTGCTGATTCTCCAAGGAGGGAGATGGCTAGTAAATCGGCTGGAATGGCGAACCCGAGCAAAGGAGATGAGAAATGAGGTGCGTTTTAGAAACCTTTCCCGATCACACGGTGTACCATCTTCTGGGTTTCTCATGCCTGTTTTCGACGTAGGAAGATGCCCTTGAACCTGGAGATTTGGGACCCATGGGATGGGTACCATGCAGTATTACTTGAAAGGGTCTGCGTTGGCTCACCCAACCTCACCGAACCTCTCAGCCCCAAGAGTGTCCACCCTTATGTCTCAATCAGCTGTGGGTCTAGATATGGTCAATCCAGGTTGCATCACAGCCCCTGAACGAATTTTGTAAGAATTTCTCTCTCTTTCACTGCCTTTGTTTCACGGGTTTTGAAAAGTAATTTATTTTTATAATGGGGTTTAGCTGCTTTTCACGGCTGTGTTTATGCCGCTTTACACCCCCTTGACTCACTTACAGAGAGATATCAATACATAGGTTTGAAGATTCTTACTAGTCAGATATATTCTTGTGCGGTGAATAGGGGGTGTTGAGTCCAGTTCACTGAAAAAGGAATAGGTCTTGTCTCTTACATATTGGGTTTATGGAACGGTATCGGAGCTAATTTGAAACCCTTGTTTTATGCATCACCCCACCTCACCTTTCCCGTTCAGCAGCCATAGTGTGTTTTCTGAACGTGTGACTCTGTTCTGTTTTGTAATTCAGTTCAAGTGTAGCGGTTTTTACATTCCCTCTCTAAGTGATATCTTATGATAAGTGTCTTTTTCTGTGTGACTTATTTCACTTAGAATCGTCGTACCTAAATCCACTCATCGTGCTGCTACTAGCCTTATGACGTGGATTTCATGGCTGAGTGATATTCCATTGTACATGAGGACCACCACTTCTTTATCCATTTTTCTCTTTCCTAGGATATTTCAGGTGTAATGAAGTGGGGGTTCTTGTCAACAGAGCAGCCCTAAACTGTGGGGTGCCTGTGTCTTGCTGATTTTTAGTTTTCCCAATTTATACGCCCATGAGTGGAAGTGCCCTATGCTCTCCAAGCTGTGTTTTTTAGATGTTTCAGAACACACCGTACACTTCTCCAGAGTGGCTGTTGGCAAGTTACATCCCACCCATCAGCGTAGCAAGGCTCCCATTTCTCCATGGCCGGTCCTGCATTTCTGGTTTGGACACTTTTTTCCGCATGGCCCTTTTGCCCGCTGGGAAGCGAGACTTCTTTGGAGCGCTGATTGGCCTTTCCAGGTTGCTTGGTTGGCCAAAAAGGGCGTATGCGTTTTTTCCTGAATATATTCAGGAAAAAACGCATACGCCCTTTTTGGCCAAGGGCATCATTGTCCACGTTTTGCCGCTTTTCATGTGCTTTCAAGGCGATTCGAATCTACCTCCTGAAATCTGTTTCCTGCAATTCTGCCTTGCTTTCAAAGCCTCTTCGTTGCCTTCCCTTAATATATTTGTGGACGAGAGGTATCATTTAAAACTCTGCAGGTTTGTGAATTGCAGTGCCCCTGAGCTCCATTTTTCAACTCGCTTTTTTGGGAGCTGGCCGCAAAAGCGCAGGATTGCTTCAGGCCCTCTTCTGGTTCTGGGGGGCAGGCTGAGCTTGTGCTTAATTCTTCTTCCTGATGGGAAAATAGAGTGACCTGTGCCTGTCCCAACACCTAGAGCTAGTCTCTCATTGGTTCCCCCTCTTCCCGTTCATCCTCAGGACAAATTGCAACCTGTACGGAACAGGAGGTTAAAGGTGCTGATTCTCCAAGGAGGGAGATGGCTAGTAAATCGGCTGGAATGGCGAACCCGAGCAAAGGAGATGAGAAATGAGGTGCGTTTTAGAAACCTTTCCCGATCACACGGTGTACCATCTTCTGGGTTTCTCATGCCTGTTTTCGACGTAGGAAGATGCCCTTGAACCTGGAGATTTGGGACCCATGGGATGGGTACCATGCAGTATTACTTGAAAGGGTCTGCGTTGGCTCACCCAACCTCACCGAACCTCTCAGCCCCAAGAGTGTCCACCCTTATGTCTCAATCAGCTGTGGGTCTAGATATGGTCAATCCAGGTTGCATCACAGCCCCTGAACGAATTTTGTAAGAATTTCTCTCTCTTTCACTGCCTTTGTTTCACGGGTTTTGAAAAGTAATTTATTTTTATAATGGGGTTTAGCTGCTTTTCACGGCTGTGTTTATGCCGCTTTACACCCCCTTGACTCACTTACAGAGAGATATCAATACATAGGTTTGAAGATTCTTACTAGTCAGATATATTCTTGTGCGGTGAATAGGGGGTGTTGAGTCCAGTTCACTGAAAAAGGAATAGGTCTTGTCTCTTACATATTGGGTTTATGGAACGGTATCGGAGCTAATTTGAAACCCTTGTTTTATGCATCACCCCACCTCACCTTTCCCGTTCAGCAGCCATAGTGTGTTTTCTGAACGTGTGACTCTGTTCTGTTTTGTAATTCAGTTCAAGTGTAGCGGTTTTTACATTCCCTCTCTAATTGATATCTTATGATAAGTGTCTTTTTCTGTGTGACTTATTTCACTTAGAATCGTCGTACCTAAATCCACTCATCGTGCTGCTACTAGCCTTATGACGTGGATTTCATGGCTGAGTGATATTCCATTGTACATGAGGACCACCACTTCTTTATCCATTTTTCTCTTTCCTAGGATATTTCAGGTGTAATGAAGTGGGGGTTCTTGTCAACAGAGCAGCCCTAAACTGTGGGGTGCCTGTGTCTTGCTGATTTTTAGTTTTCCCAATTTATACGCCCATGAGTGGAAGTGCCCTATGCTCTCCAAGCTGTGTTTTTTAGATGTTTCAGAACACACCGTACACTTCTCCAGAGTGGCTGTTGGCAAGTTACATCCCACCCATCAGCGTAGCAAGGCTCCCATTTCTCCATGGCCGGTTCTGCATTTCTGGTTTGGACACTTTTTTCCGCATGGCCCTTTTGCCCGCTGGGAAGCGAGACTTCTTTGGAGCGCTGATTGGCCTTTCCAGGTTGCTTGGTTGGCCAAAAAGGGCGTATGCGTTTTTTCCTGAATATATTCAGGAAAAAACGCATACGCCCTTTTTGGCCAAGGGCATCATTGTCCACGTTTTGCCGCTTTTCATGTGCTTTCAAGGCGATTCGAATCTACCTCCTGAAATCTGTTTCCTGCAATTCTGCCTTGCTTTCAAAGCCTCTTCGTTGCCTTCCCTTAATATATTTGTGGACGAGAGGTATCATTTAAAACTCTGCAGGTTTGTGAATTGCAGTGCCCCTGAGCTCCATTTTTCAACTCGCTTTTTTGGGAGCTGGCCGCAAAAGCGCAGGATTGCTTCAGGCCCTCTTCTGGTTCTGGGGGGCAGGCTGAGCTTGTGCTTAATTCTTCTTCCTGATGGGAAAATAGAGTGACCTGTGCCTGTCCCAACACCTAGAGCTAGTCTCTCATTGGTTCCCCCTCTTCCCGTTCATCCTCAGGACAAATTGCAACCTGTACGGAACAGGAGGTTAAAGGTGCTGATTCTCCAAGGAGGGAGATGGCTAGTAAATCGGCTGGAATGGCGAACCCGAGCAAAGGAGATGAGAAATGAGGTGCGTTTTAGAAACCTTTCCCGATCACACGGTGTACCATCTTCTGGGTTTCTCATGCCTGTTTTCGACGTAGGAAGATGCCCTTGAACCTGGAGATTTGGGACCCATGGGATGGGTACCATGCAGTATTACTTGAAAGGGTCTGCGTTGGCTCACCCAACCTCACCGAACCTCTCAGCCCCAAGAGTGTCCACCCTTATGTCTCAATCAGCTGTGGGTCTAGATATGGTCAATCCAGGTTGCATCACAGCCCCTGAATGAATTTTGTAAGAATTTCTCTCTCTTTCACTGCCTTTGTTTCACGGGTTTTGAAAAGTAATTTATTTTTATAATGGGGTTTAGCTGCTTTTCACGGCTGTGTTTATGCCGCTTTACACCCCCTTGACTCACTTACAGAGAGATATCAATACATAGGTTTGAAGATTCTTACTAGTCAGATATATTCTTGTGCGGTGAATAGGGGGTGTTGAGTCCAGTTCACTGAAAAAGGAATAGGTCTTGTCTCTTACATATTGGGTTTATGGAACGGTATCGGAGCTAATTTGAAACCCTTGTTTTATGCATCACCCCACCTCACCTTTCCCGTTCAGCAGCCATAGTGTGTTTTCTGAACGTGTGACTCTGTTCTGTTTTGTAATTCAGTTCAAGTGTAGCGGTTTTTACATTCCCTCTCTAAGTGATATCTTATGATAAGTGTCTTTTTCTGTGTGACTTATTTCACTTAGAATCGTCGTACCTAAATCCACTCATCGTGCTGCTACTAGCCTTATGACGTGGATTTCATGGCTGAGTGATATTCCATTGTACATGAGGACCACCACTTCTTTATCCATTTTTCTCTTTCCTAGGATATTTAAGGTGTAATGAAGTGGGGGTTCTTGTCAACAGAGCAGCCCTAAACTTTGGGGTGCCTGTGTCTTGCTGATTTTTAGTTTTCCCAATTTATACGCCCATGAGTGGAAGTGCCCTATGCTCTCCAAGCTGTGTTTTTTAGATGTTTCAGAACACACCGTACACTTCTCCAGAGTGGCTGTTGGCAAGTTACATCCCACCCATCAGCGTAGCAAGGCTCCCATTTCTCCATGGCCGGTCCTGCATTTCTGGTTTGGACACTTTTTTCCGCATGGCCCTTTTGCCCGCTGGGAAGCGAGACTTCTTTGGAGCGCTGATTGGCCTTTCCAGGTTGCTTGGTTGGCCAAAAAGGGCGTATGCGTTTTTTCCTGAATATATTCAGGAAAAAACGCATACGCCCTTTTTGGCCAAGGGCATCATTGTCCACGTTTTGCCGCTTTTCATGTGCTTTCAAGGCGATTCGAATCTACCTCCTGAAATCTGTTTCCTGCAATTCTGCCTTGCTTTCAAAGCCTCTTCGTTGCCTTCCCTTAATATATTTGTGGACGAGAGGTATCATTTAAAACTCTGCAGGTTTGTGAATTGCAGTGCCCCTGAGCTCCATTTTTCAACTCGCTTTTTTGGGAGCTGGCCGCAAAAGCGCAGGATTGCTTCAGGCCCTCTTCTGGTTCTGGGGGGCAGGCTGAGCTTGTGCTTAATTCTTCTTCCTGATGGGAAAATAGAGTGACCTGTGCCTGTCCCAACACCTAGAGCTAGTCTCTCATTGGTTCCCCCTCTTCCCGTTCATCCTCAGGACAAATTGCAACCTGTACGGAACAGGAGGTTAAAGGTGCTGATTCTCCAAGGAGGGAGATGGCTAGTAAATCGGCTGGAATGGCGAACCCGAGCAAAGGAGATGAGAAATGAGGTGCGTTTTAGAAACCTTTCCCGATCACACGGTGTACCATCTTCTGGGTTTCTCATGCCTGTTTTCGACGTAGGAAGATGCCCTTGAACCTGGAGATTTGGGACCCATGGGATGGGTACCATGCAGTATTACTTGAAAGGGTCTGCGTTGGCTCACCCAACCTCACCGAACCTCTCAGCCCCAAGAGTGTCCACCCTTATGTCTCAATCAGCTGTGGGTCTAGATATGGTCAATCCAGGTTGCATCACAGCCCCTGAACGAATTTTGTAAGAATTTCTCTCTCTTTCACTGCCTTTGTTTCACGGGTTTTGAAAAGTAATTTATTTTTATAATGGGGTTTAGCTGCTTTTCACGGCTGTGTTTATGCCGCTTTACACCCCCTTGACTCACTTACAGAGAGATATCAATACATAGGTTTGAAGATTCTTACTAGTCAGATATATTCTTGTACGGTGAATAGGGGGTGTTGAGTCCAGTTCACTGAAAAAGGAATAGGTCTTGTCTCTTACATATTGGGTTTATGGAACGGTATCGGAGCTAATTTGAAACCCTTGTTTTATGCATCACCCCACCTCACCTTTCCCGTTCAGCAGCCATAGTGTGTTTTCTAAACGTGTGACTCTGTTCTGTTTTGTAATTCAGTTCAAGTGTAGGCGGTTTTTACATTCCCTCTCTAAGTGATATCTTATGATAAGTGTCTTTTTCTGTGTGACTTATTTCACTTAGAATCGTCGTACCTAAATCCACTCATCGTGCTGCTACTAGCCTTATGACGTGGATTTCATGGCTGAGTGATATTCCATTGTACATGAGGACCACAACTTCTTTATCCATTTTTCTCTTTCCTAGGATATTTCAGGTGTAATGAAGTGGGGGTTCTTGTCCACAGAGCAGCCCTAAACTTTGGGGTGCCTGTGTCTTGCTGATTTTTAGTTTTCCCAATTTATACGCCCATGAGTGGAAGTGCCCTATGCTCTCCAAGCTGTGTTTTTTAGATGTTTCAGAACACACCGTACACTTCTCCAGAGTGGCTGTTGGCAATTTACATCCCACCCATCAGCGTAGCAAGGCTCCCATTTCTCCATGGCCGGTCCTGCATTTCTGGTTTGGACACTTTTTTCCGCATGGCCCTTTTGCCCGCTGGGAAGCGAGACTTCTTTGGAGCGCTGATTGGCCTTTCCAGGTTGCTTGGTTGGCCAAAAAGGGCGTATGCGTTTTTTCCTGAATATATTCAGGAAAAAACGCATACGCCCTTTTTGGCCAAGGGCATCATTGTCCACGTTTTGCCGCTTTTCATGTGCTTTCAAGGCGATTCGAATCTACCTCCTGAAATCTGTTTCCTGCAATTCTGCCTTGCTTTCAAAGCCTCTTCGTTGCCTTCCCTTAATATATTTGTGGACGAGAGGTATCATTTAAAACTCTGCAGGTTTGTGAATTGCAGTGCCCCTGAGCTCCATTTTTCAACTCGCTTTTTTGGGAGCTGGCCGCAAAAGCGCAGGATTGCTTCAGGCCCTCTTCTGGTTCTGGGGGGCAGGCTGAGCTTGTGCTTAATTCTTCTTCCTGATGGGAAAATAGAGTGACCTGTGCCTGTCCCAACACCTAGAGCTAGTCTCTCATTGGTTCCCCCTCTTCCCGTTCATCCTCAGGAGAAATTGCAACCTGTACGGAACAGGAGGTTAAAGGTGCTGATTCTCCAAGGAGGGAGATGGCTAGTAAATCGGCTGGAATGGCGAACCCGAGCAAAGGAGATGAGAAATGAGGTGCGTTTTAGAAACCTTTCCCGATCACACGGTGTACCATCTTCTGGGTTTCTCATGCCTGTTTTCGACGTAGGAAGATGCCCTTGAACCTGGAGATTTGGGACCCATGGGATGGGTACCATGCAGTATTACTTGAAAGGGTCTGCGTTGGCTCACCCAACCTCACCGAACCTCTCAGCCCCAAGAGTGTCCACCCTTATGTCTCAATCAGCTGTGGGTCTAGATATGGTCAATCCAGGTTGCATCACAGCCCCTGAACGAATTTTGTAAGAATTTCTCTCTCTTTCACTGTCTTTGTTTCACGGGTTTTGAAAAGTAATTAATTTTTATAATGGGGTTTAGCTGCTTTTCACGGCTGTGTTTATGCCGCTTTACACCCCCTTGACTCACTTACAGAGAGATATCAATACATAGGTTTGAAGATTCTTACTAGTCAGATATATTCTTGTGCGGTGAATAGGGGGTGTTGAGTCCAGTTCACTGAAAAAGGAATAGGTCTTGTCTCTTACATATTGGGTTTATGGAACGGTATCGGAGCTAATTTGAAACCCTTGTTTTATGCATCACCCCACCTCACCTTTCCCGTTCAGCAGCCATAGTGTGTTTTCTAAACGTGTGACTCTGTTCTGTTTTGTAATTCAGTTCAAGTGTAGGCGGTTTTTACATTCCCTCTCTAAGTGATATCTTATGATAAGTGTCTTTTTCTGTGTGACTTATTTCACTTAGAATCGTCGTACCTAAATCCACTCATCGTGCTGCTTCTAGCCTTATGACGTGGATTTCATGGCTGAGTGATATTCCATTGTACATGAGGACCACAACTTCTTTATCCATTTTTCTCTTTCCTAGGATATTTCAGGTGTAATGAAGTGGGGGTTCTTGTCAACAGAGCAGCCCTAAACTGTGGGGTGCCTGTGTCTTGCTGATTTTTAGTTTTCCCAATTTATACGCCCATGAGTGGAAGTGCCCTATGCTCTCCAAGCTGTGTTTTTTAGATGTTTCAGAACACACCGTACACTTCTCCAGAGTGGCTGTTGGCAAGTTACATCCCACCCATCAGCGTAGCAAGGCTCCCATTTCTCCATGGCCGGTTCTGCATTTCTGGTTTGGACACTTTTTTCCGCATGGCCCTTTTGCCCGCTGGGAAGCGAGACTTCTTTGGAGCGCTGATTGGCCTTTCCAGGTTGCTTGGTTGGCCAAAAAGGGCGTATGCGTTTTTTCCTGAATATATTCAGGAAAAAACGCATACGCCCTTTTTGGCCAAGGGCATCATTGTCCACGTTTTGCCGCTTTTCATGTGCTTTCAAGGCGATTCGAATCTACCTCCTGAAATCTGTTTCCTGCAATTCTGCCTTGCTTTCAAAGCCTCTTCGTTGCCTTCCCTTAATATATTTGTGGACGAGAGGTATCATTTAAAACTCTGCAGGTTTGTGAATTGCAGTGCCCCTGAGCTCCATTTTTCAACTCGCTTTTTTGGGAGCTGGCCGCAAAAGCGCAGGATTGCTTCAGGCCCTCTTCTGGTTCTGGGGGGCAGGCTGAGCTTGTGCTTAATTCTTCTTCCTGATGGGAAAATAGAGTGCCCTGTGCCTGTCCCAACACCTAGAGCTAGTCTCTCATTGGTTCCCCCTCTTCCCGTTCATCCTCAGGAGAAATTGCAACCTGTACGGAACAGGAGGTTAAAGGTGCTGATTCTCCAAGGAGGGAGATGGCTAGTAAATCGGCTGGAATGGCGAACCCGAGCAAAGGAGATGAGAAATGAGGTGCGTTTTAGAAACCTTTCCCGATCACACGGTGTACCATCTTCTGGGTTTCTCATGCCTGTTTTCGACGTAGGAAGATGCCCTTGAACCTGGAGATTTGGGACCCATGGGATGGGTACCATGCAGTATTACTTGAAAGGGTCTGCGTTGGCTCACCCAACCTCACCGAACCTCTCAGCCCCAAGAGTGTCCACCCTTATGTCTCAATCAGCTGTGGGTCTAGATATGGTCAATCCAGGTTGCATCACAGCCCCTGAACGAATTTTGTAAGAATTTCTCTCTCTTTCACTGTCTTTGTTTCACGGGTTTTGAAAAGTAATTAATTTTTATAATGGGGTTTAGCTGCTTTTCACGGCTGTGTTTATGCCGCTTTACACCCCCTTGACTCACTTACAGAGAGATATCAATACATAGGTTTGAAGATTCTTACTAGTCAGATATATTCTTGTGCGGTGAATAGGGGGTGTTGAGTCCAGTTCACTGAAAAAGGAATAGGTCTTGTCTCTTACATATTGGGTTTATGGAACGGTATCGGAGCTAATTTGAAACCCTTGTTTTATGCATCACCCCACCTCACCTTTCCCGTTCAGCAGCCATAGTGTGTTTTCTAAACGTGTGACTCTGTTCTGTTTTGTAATTCAGTTCAAGTGTAGGCGGTTTTTACATTCCCTCTCTAAGTGATATCTTATGATAAGTGTCTTTTTCTGTGTGACTTATTTCACTTAGAATCGTCGTACCTAAATCCACTCATCGTGCTGCTTCTAGCCTTATGACGTGGATTTCATGGCTGAGTGATATTCCATTGTACATGAGGACCACAACTTCTTTATCCATTTTTCTCTTTCCTAGGATATTTCAGGTGTAATGAAGTGGGGGTTCTTGTCAACAGAGCAGCCCTAAACTGTGGGGTGCCTGTGTCTTGCTGATTTTTAGTTTTCCCAATTTATACGCCCATGAGTGGAAGTGCCCTATGCTCTCCAAGCTGTGTTTTTTAGATGTTTCAGAACACACCGTACACTTCTCCAGAGTGGCTGTTGGCAAGTTACATCCCACCCATCAGCGTAGCAAGGCTCCCATTTCTCCATGGCCGGTTCTGCATTTCTGGTTTGGACACTTTTTTCCGCATGGCCCTTTTGCCCGCTGGGAAGCGAGACTTCTTTGGAGCGCTGATTGGCCTTTCCAGGTTGCTTGGTTGGCCAAAAAGGGCGTATGCGTTTTTTCCTGAATATATTCAGGAAAAAACGCATACGCCCTTTTTTGGCCAAGGGCATCATTGTCCACGTTTGCCGCTTTTCATGTGCTTTCAAGGCGATTCGAATCTACCTCCTGAAATCTGTTTCCTGCAATTCTGCCTTGCTTTCAAAGCCTCTTCGTTGCCTTCCCTTAATATATTTGTGGACGAGAGGTATCATTTAAAACTCTGCAGGTTTGTGAATTGCAGTGCCCCTGAGCTCCATTTTTCAACTCGCTTTTTTGGGAGCTGGCCGCAAAAGCGCAGGATTGCTTCAGGCCCTCTTCTGGTTCTGGGGGGCAGGCTGAGCTTGTGCTTAATTCTTCTTCCTGATGGGAAAAATAGAGTGACCTGTGCCTGTCCCAACACCTAGAGCTAGTCTCTCATTGGTTCCCCCTCTTCCCGTTCATCCTCAGGACAAATTGCAACCTGTACGGAACAGGAGGTTAAAGGTGCTGATTCTCCAAGGAGGGAGATGGCTAGTAAATCGGCTGGAATGGCGAACCCGAGCAAAGGAGATGAGAAATGAGGTGCGTTTTAGAAACCTTTCCCGATCACACGGTGTACCATCTTCTGGGTTTCTCATGCCTGTTTTCGACGTAGGAAGATGCCCTTGAACCTGGAGATTTGGGACCCATGGGATGGGTACCATGCAGTATTACTTGAAAGGGTCTGCGTTGGCTCACCCAACCTCACCGAACCTCTCAGCCCCAAGAGTGTCCACCCTTATGTCTCAATCAGCTGTGGGTCTAGATATGGTCAATCCAGGTTGCATCACAGCCCCTGAATGAATTTTGTAAGAATTTCTCTCTCTTTCACTGCCTTTGTTTCACGGGTTTTGAAAAGTAATTTATTTTTATAATGGGGTTTAGCTGCTTTTCACGGCTGTGTTTATGCCGCTTTACACCCCCTTGACTCACTTACAGAGAGATATCAATACATAGGTTTGAAGATTCTTACTAGTCAGATATATTCTTGTGCGGTGAATAGGGGGTGTTGAGTCCAGTTCACTGAAAAAGGAATAGGTCTTGTCTCTTACATATTGGGTTTATGGAACGGTATCGGAGCTAATTTGAAACCCTTGTTTTATGCATCACCCCACCTCACCTTTCCCGTTCAGCAGCCATAGTGTGTTTTCTGAACGTGTGACTCTGTTCTGTTTTGTAATTCAGTTCAAGTGTAGCGGTTTTTACATTCCCTCTCTAAGTGATATCTTATGATAAGTGTCTTTTTCTGTGTGACTTATTTCACTTAGAATCGTCGTACCTAAATCCACTCATCGTGCTGCTACTAGCCTTATGACGTGGATTTCATGGCTGAGTGATATTCCATTGTACATGAGGACCACCACTTCTTTATCCATTTTTCTCTTTCCTAGGATATTTAAGGTGTAATGAAGTGGGGGTTCTTGTCAACAGAGCAGCCCTAAACTTTGGGGTGCCTGTGTCTTGCTGATTTTTAGTTTTCCCAATTTATACGCCCATGAGTGGAAGTGCCCTATGCTCTCCAAGCTGTGTTTTTTAGATGTTTCAGAACACACCGTACACTTCTCCAGAGTGGCTGTTGGCAAGTTACATCCCACCCATCAGCGTAGCAAGGCTCCCATTTCTCCATGGCCGGTCCTGCATTTCTGGTTTGGACACTTTTTTCCGCATGGCCCTTTTGCCCGCTGGGAAGCGAGACTTCTTTGGAGCGCTGATTGGCCTTTCCAGGTTGCTTGGTTGGCCAAAAAGGGCGTATGCGTTTTTTCCTGAATATATTCAGGAAAAAACGCATACGCCCTTTTTGGCCAAGGGCATCATTGTCCACGTTTTGCCGCTTTTCATGTGCTTTCAAGGCGATTCGAATCTACCTCCTGAAATCTGTTTCCTGCAATTCTGCCTTGCTTTCAAAGCCTCTTCGTTGCCTTCCCTTAATATATTTGTGGACGAGAGGTATCATTTAAAACTCTGCAGGTTTGTGAATTGCAGTGCCCCTGAGCTCCATTTTTCAACTCGCTTTTTTGGGAGCTGGCCGCAAAAGCGCAGGATTGCTTCAGGCCCTCTTCTGGTTCTGGGGGGCAGGCTGAGCTTGTGCTTAATTCTTCTTCCTGATGGGAAAATAGAGTGACCTGTGCCTGTCCCAACACCTAGAGCTAGTCTCTCATTGGTTCCCCCTCTTCCCGTTCATCCTCAGGACAAATTGCAACCTGTACGGAACAGGAGGTTAAAGGTGCTGATTCTCCAAGGAGGGAGATGGCTAGTAAATCGGCTGGAATGGCGAACCCGAGCAAAGGAGATGAGAAATGAGGTGCGTTTTAGAAACCTTTCCCGATCACACGGTGTACCATCTTCTGGGTTTCTCATGCCTGTTTTCGACGTAGGAAGATGCCCTTGAACCTGGAGATTTGGGACCCATGGGATGGGTACCATGCAGTATTACTTGAAAGGGTCTGCGTTGGCTCACCCAACCTCACCGAAACTCTCAGCCCCAAGAGTGTCCACCCTTATGTCTCAATCAGCTGTGGGTCTAGATATGGTCAATCCAGGTTGCATCACAGCCCCTGAACGAATTTTGTAAGAATTTCTCTCTCTTTCACTGCCTTTGTTTCACGGGTTTTGAAAAGTAATTTATTTTTATAATGGGGTTTAGCTGCTTTTCACGGCTGTGTTTATGCCGCTTTACACCCCCTTGACTCACTTACAGAGAGATATCAATACATAGGTTTGAAGATTCTTACTAGTCAGATATATTCTTGTACGGTGAATAGGGGGTGTTGAGTCCAGTTCACTGAAAAAGGAATAGGTCTTGTCTCTTACATATTGGGTTTATGGAACGGTATCGGAGCTAATTTGAAACCCTTGTTTTATGCATCACCCCACCTCACCTTTCCCGTTCAGCAGCCATAGTGTGTTTTCTAAACGTGTGACTCTGTTCTGTTTTGTAATTCAGTTCAAGTGTAGGCGGTTTTTACATTCCCTCTCTAAGTGATATCTTATGATAAGTGTCTTTTTCTGTGTGACTTATTTCACTTAGAATCGTCGTACCTAAATCCACTCATCGTGCTGCTACTAGCCTTATGACGTGGATTTCATGGCTGAGTGATATTCCATTGTACATGAGGACCACAACTTCTTTATCCATTTTTCTCTTTCCTAGGATATTTCAGGTGTAATGAAGTGGGGGTTCTTGTCCACAGAGCAGCCCTAAACTTTGGGGTGCCTGTGTCTTGCTGATTTTTAGTTTTCCCAATTTATACGCCCATGAGTGGAAGTGCCCTATGCTCTCCAAGCTGTGTTTTTTAGATGTTTCAGAACACACCGTACACTTCTCCAGAGTGGCTGTTGGCAATTTACATCCCACCCATCAGCGTAGCAAGGCTCCCATTTCTCCATGGCCGGTCCTGCATTTCTGGTTTGGACACTTTTTTCCGCATGGCCCTTTTGCCCGCTGGGAAGCGAGACTTCTTTGGAGCGCTGATTGGCCTTTCCAGGTTGCTTGGTTGGCCAAAAAGGGCGTATGCGTTTTTTCCTGAATATATTCAGGAAAAAACGCATACGCCCTTTTTGGCCAAGGGCATCATTGTCCACGTTTTGCCGCTTTTCATGTGCTTTCAAGGCGATTCGAATCTACCTCCTGAAATCTGTTTCCTGCAATTCTGCCTTGCTTTCAAAGCCTCTTCGTTGCCTTCCCTTAATATATTTGTGGACGAGAGGTATCATTTAAAACTCTGCAGGTTTGTGAATTGCAGTGCCCCTGAGCTCCATTTTTCAACTCGCTTTTTTGGGAGCTGGCCGCAAAAGCGCAGGATTGCTTCAGGCCCTCTTCTGGTTCTGGGGGGCAGGCTGAGCTTGTGCTTAATTCTTCTTCCTGATGGGAAAATAGAGTGACCTGTGCCTGTCCCAACACCTAGAGCTAGTCTCTCATTGGTTCCCCCTCTTCCCGTTCATCCTCAGGAGAAATTGCAACCTGTACGGAACAGGAGGTTAAAGGTGCTGATTCTCCAAGGAGGGAGATGGCTAGTAAATCGGCTGGAATGGCGAACCCGAGCAAAGGAGATGAGAAATGAGGTGCGTTTTAGAAACCTTTCCCGATCACACGGTGTACCATCTTCTGGGTTTCTCATGCCTGTTTTCGACGTAGGAAGATGCCCTTGAACCTGGAGATTTGGGACCCATGGGATGGGTACCATGCAGTATTACTTGAAAGGGTCTGCGTTGGCTCACCCAACCTCACCGAACCTCTCAGCCCCAAGAGTGTCCACCCTTATGTCTCAATCAGCTGTGGGTCTAGATATGGTCAATCCAGGTTGCATCACAGCCCCTGAACGAATTTTGTAAGAATTTCTCTCTCTTTCACTGTCTTTGTTTCACGGGTTTTGAAAAGTAATTAATTTTTATAATGGGGTTTAGCTGCTTTTCACGGCTGTGTTTATGCCGCTTTACACCCCCTTGACTCACTTACAGAGAGATATCAATACATAGGTTTGAAGATTCTTACTAGTCAGATATATTCTTGTGCGGTGAATAGGGGGTGTTGAGTCCAGTTCACTGAAAAAGGAATAGGTTTTGTCTCTTACATATTGGGTTTATGGAATGGTATCGGAGCTAATTTGAAACCCTTGTTTTATGCATCACCCCACCTCACCTTTCCCGTTCAGCAGCCATAGTGTGTTTTCTAAACGTGTGACTCTGTTCTGTTTTGTAATTCAGTTCAAGTGTAGGCGGTTTTTACATTCCCTCTCTAAGTGATATCTTATGATAAGTGTCTTTTTCTGTGTGACTTATTTCACTTAGAATCGTCGTACCTAAATCCACTCATCGTGCTGCTTCTAGCCTTATGACGTGGATTTCATGGCTGAGTGATATTCCATTGTACATGAGGACCACAACTTCTTTATCCATTTTTCTCTTTCCTAGGATATTTCAGGTGTAATGAAGTGGGGGTTCTTGTCCACAGAGCAGCCCTAAACTTTGGGGTGCCTGTGTCTTGCTGATTTTTAGTTTTCCCAATTTATACGCCCATGAGTGGAAGTGCCCTATGCTCTCCAAGCTGTGTTTTTTAGATGTTTCAGAACACACCGTACACTTCTCCAGAGTGGCTGTTGGCAATTTACATCCCACCCATCAGCGTAGCAAGGCTCCCATTTCTCCATGGCCGGTCCTGCATTTCTGGTTTGGACACTTTTTTCCGCATGGCCCTTTTGCCCGCTGGGAAGCGAGACTTCTTTGGAGCGCTGATTGGCCTTTCCAGGTTGCTTGGTTGGCCAAAAAGGGCGTATGCGTTTTTTCCTGAATATATTCAGGAAAAAACGCATACGCCCTTTTTGGCCAAGGGCATCATTGTCCACGTTTTGCCGCTTTTCATGTGCTTTCAAGGCGATTCGAATCTACCTCCTGAAATCTGTTTCCTGCAATTCTGCCTTGCTTTCAAAGCCTCTTCGTTGCCTTCCCTTAATATATTTGTGGACGAGAGGTATCATTTAAAACTCTGCATGTTTGTGAATTGCAGTGCCCCTGAGCTCCATTTTTCAACTCGCTTTTTTGGGAGCTGGCCGCAAAAGCGCAGGATTGCTTCAGGCCCTCTTCTGGTTCTGGGGGGCAGGCTGAGCTTGTGCTTAATTCTTCTTCCTGATGGGAAAATAGAGTGACCTGTGCCTGTCCCAACACCTAGAGCTAGTCTCTCATTGGTTCCCCCTCTTCCCGTTCATCCTCAGGACAAATTGCAACCTGTACGGAACAGGAGGTTAAAGGTGCTGATTCTCCAAGGAGGGAGATGGCTAGTAAATCGGCTGGAATGGCGAACCCGAGCAAAGGAGATGAGAAATGAGGTGCGTTTTAGAAACCTTTCCCGATCACACGGTGTACCATCTTCTGGGTTTCTCATGCCTGTTTTCGACGTAGGAAGATGCCCTTGAACCTGGAGATTTGGGACCCATGGGATGGGTACCATGCAGTATTACTTGAAAGGGTCTGCGTTGGCTCACCCAACCTCACCGAACCTCTCAGCCCCAAGAGTGTCCACCCTTATGTCTCAATCAGCTGTGGGTCTAGATATGGTCAATCCAGGTTGCATCACAGCCCCTGAACGAATTTTGTAAGAATTTCTCTCTCTTTCACTGCCTTTGTTTCACGGGTTTTGAAAAGTAATTTATTTTTATAATGGGGTTTAGCTGCTTTTCACGGCTGTGTTTATGCCGCTTTACACCCCCTTGACTCACTTACAGAGAGATATCAATACATAGGTTTGAAGATTCTTACTAGTCAGATATATTCTTGTGCGGTGAATAGGGGGTGTTGAGTCCAGTTCACTGAAAAAGGAATAGGTCTTGTCTCTTACATATTGGGTTTATGGAACGGTATCGGAGCTAATTTGAAACCCTTGTTTTATGCATCACCCCACCTCACCTTTCCCGTTCAGCAGCCATAGTGTGTTTTCTGAACGTGTGACTCTGTTCTGTTTTGTAATTCAGTTCAAGTGTAGCGGTTTTTACATTCCCTCTCTAAGTGATATCTTATGATAAGTGTCTTTTTCTGTGTGACTTATTTCACTTAGAATCGTCGTACCTAAATCCACTCATCGTGCTGCTACTAGCCTTATGACGTGGATTTCATGGCTGAGTGATATTCCATTGTACATGAGGACCACCACTTCTTTATCCATTTTTCTCTTTCCTAGGATATTTAAGGTGTAATGAAGTGGGGGTTCTTGTCAACAGAGCAGCCCTAAACTTTGGGGTGCCTGTGTCTTGCTGATTTTTAGTTTTCCCAATTTATACGCCCATGAGTGGAAGTGCCCTATGCTCTCCAAGCTGTGTTTTTTAGATGTTTCAGAACACACCGTACACTTCTCCAGAGTGGCTGTTGGCAATTTACATCCCACCCATCAGCGTAGCAAGGCTCCCATTTCTCCATGGCCGGTCCTGCATTTCTGGTTTGGACACTTTTTTCCGCATGGCCCTTTTGCCCGCTGGGAAGCGAGACTTCTTTGGAGCGCTGATTGGCCTTTCCAGGTTGCTTGGTTGGCCAAAAAGGGCGTATGCGTTTTTTCCTGAATATATTCAGGAAAAAACGCATACGCCCTTTTTGGCCAAGGGCATCATTGTCCACGTTTTGCCGCTTTTCATGTGCTTTCAAGGCGATTCGAATCTACCTCCTGAAATCTGTTTCCTGCAATTCTGCCTTGCTTTCAAAGCCTCTTCGTTGCCTTCCCTTAATATATTTGTGGACGAGAGGTATCATTTAAAACTCTGCAGGTTTGTGAATTGCAGTGCCCCTGAGCTCCATTTTTCAACTCGCTTTTTTGGGAGCTGGCCGCAAAAGCGCAGGATTGCTTCAGGCCCTCTTCTGGTTCTGGGGGGCAGGCTGAGCTTGTGCTTAATTCTTCTTCCTGATGGGAAAATAGAGTGACCTGTGCCTGTCCCAACCCCTAGAGCTAGTCTCTCATTGGTTCCCCCTCTTCCCGTTCATCCTCAGGACAAATTGCAACCTGTACGGAACAGGAGGTTAAAGGTGCTGATTCTCCAAGGAGGGAGATGGCTAGTAAATCGGCTGGAATGGCGAACCCGAGCAAAGGAGATGAGAAATGAGGTGCGTTTTAGAAACCTTTCCCGATCACACGGTGTACCATCTTCTGGGTTTCTCATGCCTGTTTTCGACGTAGGAAGATGCCCTTGAACCTGGAGATTTGGGACCCATGGGATGGGTACCATGCAGTATTACTTGAAAGGGTCTGCGTTGGCTCACCCAACCTCACCGAACCTCTCAGCCCCAAGAGTGTCCACCCTTATGTCTCAATCAGCTGTGGGTCTAGATATGGTCAATCCAGGTTGCATCACAGCCCCTGAATGAATTTTGTAAGAATTTCTCTCTCTTTCACTGCCTTTGTTTCACGGGTTTTGAAAAGTAAGTTATTTTTATAATGGGGTTTAGCTGCTTTTCACGGCTGTGTTTATGCCGCTTTACACCCCCTTGACTCACTTACAGAGAGATATCAATACATAGGTTTGAAGATTCTTACTAGTCAGATATATTCTTGTGCGGTGAATAGGGGGTGTTGAGTCCAGTTCACTGAAAAAGGAATAGGTCTTGTCTCTTACATATTGGGTTTATGGAACGGTATCGGAGCTAATTTGAAACCCTTGTTTTATGCATCACCCCACCTCACCTTTCCCGTTCAGCAGCCATAGTGTGTTTTCTAAACGTGTGACTCTGTTCTGTTTTGTAATTCAGTTCAAGTGTAGGCGGTTTTTACATTCCCTCTCTAAGTGATATCTTATGATAAGTGTCTTTTTCTGTGTGACTTATTTCACTTAGAATCGTCGTACCTAAATCCACTCATCGTGCTGCTACTAGCCTTATGACGTGGATTTCATGGCTGAGTGATATTCCATTGTACATGAGGACCACAACTTCTTTATCCATTTTTCTCTTTCCTAGGATATTTCAGGTGTAATGAAGTGGGGGTTCTTGTCAACAGAGCAGCCCTAAACTTTGGGGTGCCTGTGTCTTGCTGATTTTTAGTTTTCCCAATTTATACGCCCATGAGTGGAAGTGCCCTATGCTCTCCAAGCTGTGTTTTTTAGATGTTTCAGAACACACCGTACACTTCTCCAGAGTGGCTGTTGGCAATTTACATCCCACCCATCAGCGTAGCAAGGCTCCCATTTCTCCATGGCCGGTCCTGCATTTCTGGTTTGGACACTTTTTTCCGCATGGCCCTTTTGCCCGCTGGGAAGCGAGACTTCTTTGGAGCGCTGATTGGCCTTTCCAGGTTGCTTGGTTGGCCAAAAAGGGCGTATGCGTTTTTTCCTGAATATATTCAGGAAAAAACGCATACGCCCTTTTTGGCCAAGGGCATCATTGTCCACGTTTTGCCGCTTTTCATGTGCTTTCAAGGCGATTCGAATCTACCTCCTGAAATCTGTTTCCTGCAATTCTGCCTTGCTTTCAAAGCCTCTTCGTTGCCTTCCCTTAATATATTTGTGGACGAGAGGTATCATTTAAAACTCTGCAGGTTTGTGAATTGCAGTGCCCCTGAGCTCCATTTTTCAACTCGCTTTTTTGGGAGCTGGCCGCAAAAGCGCAGGATTGCTTCAGGCCCTCTTCTGGTTCTGGGGGGCAGGCTGAGCTTGTGCTTAATTCTTCTTCCTGATGGGAAAATAGAGTGACCTGTGCCTGTCCCAACACCTAGAGCTAGTCTCTCATTGGTTCCCCCTCTTCCCGTTCATCCTCAGGACAAATTGCAACCTGTACGGAACAGGAGGTTAAAGGTGCTGATTCTCCAAGGAGGGAGATGGCTAGTAAATCGGCTGGAATGGCGAACCCGAGCAAAGGAGATGAGAAATGAGGTGCGTTTTAGAAACCTTTCCCGATCACACGGTGTACCATCTTCTGGGTTTCTCATGCCTGTTTTCGACGTAGGAAGATGCCCTTGAACCTGGAGATTTGGGACCCATGGGATGGGTACCATGCAGTATTACTTGAAAGGGTCTGCGTTGGCTCACCCAACCTCACCGAACCTCTCAGCCCCAAGAGTGTCCACCCTTATGTCTCAATCAGCTGTGGGTCTAGATATGGTCAATCCAGGTTGCATCACAGCCCCTGAACGAATTTTGTAAGAATTTCTCTCTCTTTCACTGCCTTTGTTTCACGGGTTTTGAAAAGTAATTTATTTTTATAATGGGGTTTAGCTGCTTTTCACGGCTGTGTTTATGCCGCTTTACACCCCCTTGACGCACTTACAGAGAGATATCAATACATAGGTTTGAAGATTCTTACTAGTCAGATATATTCTTGTGCGGTGAATAGGGGGTGTTGAGTCCAGTTCACTGAAAAAGGAATAGGTCTTGTCTCTTACATATTGGGTTTATGGAACGGTATCGGAGCTAATTTGAAACCCTTGTTTTATGCATCACCCCACCTCACCTTTCCCGTTCAGCAGCCATAGTGTGTTTTCTAAACGTGTGACTCTGTTCTGTTTTGTAATTCAGTTCAAGTGTAGGCGGTTTTTACATTCCCTCTCTAAGTGATATCTTATGATAAGTGTCTTTTTCTGTGTGACTTATTTCACTTAGAATCGTCGTACCTAAATCCACTCATCGTGCTGCTACTAGCCTTATGACGTGGATTTCATGGCTGAGTGATATTCCATTGTACATGAGGACCACAACTTCTTTATCCATTTTTCTCTTTCCTAGGATATTTCAGGTGTAATGAAGTGGGGGTTCTTGTCAACAGAGCAGCCCTAAACTTTGGGGTGCCTGTGTCTTGCTGATTTTTAGTTTTCCCAATTTATACGCCCATGAGTGGAAGTGCCCTATGCTCTCCAAGCTGTGTTTTTTAGATGTTTCAGAACACACCGTACACTTCTCCAGAGTGGCTGTTGGCAATTTACATCCCACCCATCAGCGTAGCAAGGCTCCCATTTCTCCATGGCCGGTCCTGCATTTCTGGTTTGGACACTTTTTTCCGCATGGCCCTTTTGCCCGCTGGGAAGCGAGACTTCTTTGGAGCGCTGATTGGCCTTTCCAGGTTGCTTGGTTGGCCAAAAAGGGCGTATGCGTTTTTTCCTGAATATATTCAGGAAAAAACGCATACGCCCTTTTTGGCCAAGGGCATCATTGTCCACGTTTTGCCGCTTTTCATGTGCTTTCAAGGCGATTCGAATCTACCTCCTGAAATCTGTTTCCTGCAATTCTGCCTTGCTTTCAAAGCCTCTTCGTTGCCTTCCCTTAATATATTTGTGGACGAGAGGTATCATTTAAAACTCTGCAGGTTTGTGAATTGCAGTGCCCCTGAGCTCCATTTTTCAACTCGCTTTTTTGGGAGCTGGCCGCAAAAGCGCAGGATTGCTTCAGGCCCTCTTCTGGTTCTGGGGGGCAGGCTGAGCTTGTGCTTAATTCTTCTTCCTGATGGGAAAATAGAGTGACCTGTGCCTGTCCCAACACCTAGAGCTAGTCTCTCATTGGTTCCCCCTCTTCCCGTTCATCCTCAGGACAATTTGCAACCTGTACGGAACAGGAGGGTAAAGTTGCTGATTCTCCAAGGAGGGAGATGGCTAGTAAATCGGCTGGAATGGCGAACCCGAGCAAAGGAGATGAGAAATGAGGTGCGTTTTAGAAACCTTTCCCGATCACACGGTGTACCATCTTCTGGGTTTCTCATGCCTGTTTTCGACGTAGGAAGATGCCCTTGAACCTGGAGATTTGGGACCCATGGGATGGGTACCATGCAGTATTACTTGAAAGGGTCTGCGTTGGCTCACCCAACCTCACCGAACCTCTCAGCCCCAAGAGTGTCCACCCTTATGTCTCAATCAGCTGTGGGTCTAGATATGGTCAATCCAGGTTGCATCACAGCCCCTGAACGAATTTTGTAAGAATTTCTCTCTCTTTCACTGCCTTTGTTTCACGGGTTTTGAAAAGTAATTTATTTTTATAATGGGGTTTAGCTGCTTTTCACGGCTGTGTTTATGCCGCTTTACACCCCCTTGACGCACTTACAGAGAGATATCAATACATAGGTTTGAAGATTCTTACTAGTCAGATATATTCTTGTGCGGTGAATAGGGGGTGTTGAGTCCAGTTCACTGAAAAAGGAATAGGTCTTGTCTCTTACATATTGGGTTTATGGAACGGTATCGGAGCTAATTTGAAACCCTTGTTTTATGCATCACCCCACCTCACCTTTCCCGTTCAGCAGCCATAGTGTGTTTTCTAAACGTGTGACTCTGTTCTGTTTTGTAATTCAGTTCAAGTGTAGCGGTTTTTACATTCCCTCTCTAAGTGATATCTTATGATAAGTGTCTTTTTCTGTGTGACTTATTTCACTTAGAATCGTCGTACCTAAATCCACTCATCGTGCTGCTACTAGCCTTATGACGTGGATTTCATGGCTGAGTGATATTCCATTGTACATGAGGACCACCACTTCTTTATCCATTTTTCTCTTTCCTAGGATATTTAAGGTGTAATGAAGTGGGGGTTCTTGTCAACAGAGCAGCCCTAAACTTTGGGGTGCCTGTGTCTTGCTGATTTTTAGTTTTCCCAATTTATACGCCCATGAGTGGAAGTGCCCTATGCTCTCCAAGCTGTGTTTTTTAGATGTTTCAGAACACACCGTACACTTCTCCAGAGTGGCTGTTGGCAAGTTACATCCCACCCATCAGCGTAGCAAGGCTCCCATTTCTCCATGGCCGGTCCTGCATTTCTGGTTTGGACACTTTTTTCCGCATGGCCCTTTTGCCCGCTGGGAAGCGAGACTTCTTTGGAGCGCTGATTGGCCTTTCCAGGTTGCTTGGTTGGCCAAAAAGGGCGTATGCGTTTTTTCCTGAATATATTCAGGAAAAAACGCATACGCCCTTTTTGGCCAAGGGCATCATTGTCCACGTTTTGCCGCTTTTCATGTGCTTTCAAGGCGATTCGAATCTACCTCCTGAAATCTGTTTCCTGCAATTCTGCCTTGCTTTCAAAGCCTCTTCGTTGCCTTCCCTTAATATATTTGTGGACGAGAGGTATCATTTAAAACTCTGCAGGTTTGTGAATTGCAGTGCCCCTGAGCTCCATTTTTCAACTCGCTTTTTTGGGAGCTGGCCGCAAAAGCGCAGGATTGCTTCAGGCCCTCTTCTGGTTCTGGGGGGCAGGCTGAGCTTGTGCTTAATTCTTCTTCCTGATGGGAAAATAGAGTGACCTGTGCCTGTCCCAACCCCTAGAGCTAGTCTCTCATTGGTTCCCCCTCTTCCCGTTCATCCTCAGGACAAATTGCAACCTGTACGGAACAGGAGGTTAAAGGTGCTGATTCTCCAAGGAGGGAGATGGCTAGTAAATCGGCTGGAATGGCGAACCCGAGCAAAGGAGATGAGAAATGAGGTGCGTTTTAGAAACCTTTCCCGATCACACGGTGTACCATCTTCTGGGTTTCTCATGCCTGTTTTCGACGTAGGAAGATGCCCTTGAACCTGGAGATTTGGGACCCATGGGATGGGTACCATGCAGTATTACTTGAAAGGGTCTGCGTTGGCTCACCCAACCTCACCGAACCTCTCAGCCCCAAGAGTGTCCACCCTTATGTCTCAATCAGCTGTGGGTCTAGATATGGTCAATCCAGGTTGCATCACAGCCCCTGAACGAATTTTGTAAGAATTTCTCTCTCTTTCACTGCCTTTGTTTCACGGGTTTTGAAAAGTAATTTATTTTTATAATGGGGTTTAGCTGCTTTTCACGGCTGTGTTTATGCCGCTTTACACCCCCTTGACTCACTTACAGAGAGATATCAATACATAGGTTTGAAGATTCTTACTAGTCAGATATATTCTTGTGCGGTGAATAGGGGGTGTTGAGTCCAGTTCACTGAAAAAGGAATAGGTCTTGTCTCTTACATATTGGGTTTATGGAACGGTATCGGAGCTAATTTGAAACCCTTGTTTTATGCATCACCCCACCTCACCTTTCCCGTTCAGCAGCCATAGTGTGTTTTCTGAACGTGTGACTCTGTTCTGTTTTGCAATTCAGTTCAAGTGTAGCGGTTTTTACATTCCCTCTAGAAGTGATATCTTATGATAAGTGTCTTTTTCTGTGTGACTTATTTCACTTAGAATCGTCGTACCTAAATCCACTCATCGTGCTGCTACTAGCCTTATGACGTGGATTTCATGGCTGAGTGATATTCCATTGTACATGAGGACCACAACTTCTTTATCCATTTTTCTCTTTCCTAGGATATTTAAGGTGTAATGAAGTGGGGGTTCTTGTCAACAGAGCAGCCCTAAACTTTGGGGTGCCTGTGTCTTGCTGATTTTTAGTTTTCCCAATTTATACGCCCATGAGTGGAAGTGCCCTATGCTCTCCAAGCTGTGTTTTTTAGATGTTTCAGAACACACCGTACACTTCTCCAGAGTGGCTGTTGGCAATTTACATCCCACCCATCAGCGTAGCAAGGCTCCCATTTCTCCATGGCCGGTCCTGCATTTCTGGTTTGGACACTTTTTTCCGCATGGCCCTTTTGCCCGCTGGGAAGCGAGACTTCTTTGGAGCGCTGATTGGCCTTTCCAGGTTGCTTGGTTGGCCAAAAAGGGCGTATGCGTTTTTTCCTGAATATATTCAGGAAAAAACGCATACGCCCTTTTTGGCCAAGGGCATCATTGTCCACGTTTTGCCGCTTTTCATGTGCTTTCAAGGCGATTCGAATCTACCTCCTGAAATCTGTTTCCTGCAATTCTGCCTTGCTTTCAAAGCCTCTTCGTTGCCTTCCCTTAATATATTTGTGGACGAGAGGTATCATTTAAAACTCTGCAGGTTTGTGAATTGCAGTGCCCCTGAGCTCCATTTTTCAACTCGCTTTTTTGGGAGCTGGCCGCAAAAGCGCAGGATTGCTTCAGGCCCTCTTCTGGTTCTGGGGGGCAGGCTGAGCTTGTGCTTAATTCTTCTTCCTGATGGGAAAATAGAGTGACCTGTGCCTGTCCCAACCCCTAGAGCTAGTCTCTCATTGGTTCCCCCTCTTCCCGTTCATCCTCAGGACAAATTGCAACCTGTACGGAACAGGAGGTTAAAGGTGCTGATTCTCCAAGGAGGGAGATGGCTAGTAAATCGGCTGGAATGGCGAACCCGAGCAAAGGAGATGAGAAATGAGGTGCGTTTTAGAAACCTTTCCCGATCACACGGTGTACCATCTTCTGGGTTTCTCATGCCTGTTTTCGACGTAGGAAGATGCCCTTGAACCTGGAGATTTGGGACCCATGGGATGGGTACCATGCAGTATTACTTGAAAGGGTCTGCGTTGGCTCACCCAACCTCACCGAACCTCTCAGCCCCAAGAGTGTCCACCCTTATGTCTCAATCAGCTGTGGGTCTAGATATGGTCAATCCAGGTTGCATCACAGCCCCTGAACGAATTTTGTAAGAATTTCTCTCTCTTTCACTGTCTTTGTTTCACGGGTTTTGAAAAGTAAGTTATTTTTATAATGGGGTTTAGCTGCTTTTCACGGCTGTGTTTATGCCGCTTTACACCCCCTTGACTCACTTACAGAGAGATATCAATACATAGGTTTGAAGATTCTTACTAGTCAGATATATTCTTGTGTGGTGAATAGGGGGTGTTGAGTCCAGTTCACTGAAAAAGGAATAGGTCTTGTCTCTAACATATTGGGTTTATGGAACGGTATCGGAGCTAATTTGAAACCCTTGTTTTATGCATCACCCCACCTCACCTTTCCCGTTCAGCAGCCATAGTGTGTTTTCTAAACGTGTGACTCTGTTGTGTTTTGTAATTCAGTTCAAGTGTAGGCGGTTTTTACATTCCCTCTCTAAGTGATATCTTATGATAAGTGTCTTTTTCTGTGTGACTTATTTCACTTAGAATCGTCGTACCTAAATCCACTCATCGTGCTGCTACTAGCCTTATGACGTGGATTTCATGGCTGAGTGATATTCCATTGTACATGAGGACCCCAACTTCTTTATCCATTTTTCTCTTTCCTAGGATATTTCAGGTGTAATGAAGTGGGGGTTCTTGTCAACAGAGCAGCCCTAAACTTTGGGGTGCCTGTGTCTTGCTGATTTTTAGTTTTCCCAATTTATACGCCCATGAGTGGAAGTGCCCTATGCTCTCCAAGCTGTGTTTTTTAGATGTTTCAGAACACACCGTACACTTCTCCAGAGTGGCTGTTGGCAATTTACATCCCACCCATCAGCGTAGCAAGGCTCCCATTTCTCCATGGCCGGTCCTGCATTTCTGGTTTGGACACTTTTTTCCGCATGGCCCTTTTGCCCGCTGGGAAGCGAGACTTCTTTGGAGCGCTGATTGGCCTTTCCAGGTTGCTTGGTTGGCCAAAAAGGGCGTATGCGTTTTTTCCTGAATATATTCAGGAAAAAACGCATACGCCCTTTTTGGCCAAGGGCATCATTGTCCACGTTTTGCCGCTTTTCATGTGCTTTCAAGGCGATTCGAATCTACCTCCTGAAATCTGTTTCCTGCAATTCTGCCTTGCTTTCAAAGCCTCTTCGTTGCCTTCCCTTAATATATTTGTGGACGAGAGGTATCATTTAAAACTCTGCAGGTTTGTGAATTGCAGTGCCCCTGAGCTCCATTTTTCAACTCGCTTTTTTGGGAGCTGGCCGCAAAAGCGCAGGATTGCTTCAGGCCCTCTTCTGGTTCTGGGGGGCAGGCTGAGCTTGTGCTTAATTCTTCTTCCTGATGGGAAAATAGAGTGACCTGTGCCTGTCCCAACCCCTAGAGCTAGTCTCTCATTGGTTCCCCCTCTTCCCGTTCATCCTCAGGACAAATTGCAACCTGTACGGAACAGGAGGTTAAAGGTGCTGATTCTCCAAGGAGGGAGATGGCTAGTAAATCGGCTGGAATGGCGAACCCGAGCAAAGGAGATGAGAAATGAGGTGCGTTTTAGAAACCTTTCCCGATCACACGGTGTACCATCTTCTGGGTTTCTCATGCCTGTTTTCGACGTAGGAAGATGCCCTTGAACCTGGAGATTTGGGACCCATGGGATGGGTACCATGCAGTATTACTTGAAAGGGTCTGCGTTGGCTCACCCAACCTCACCGAACCTCTCAGCCCCAAGAGTGTCCACCCTTATGTCTCAATCAGCTGTGGGTCTAGATATGGTCAATCCAGGTTGCATCACAGCCCCTGAACGAATTTTGTAAGAATTTCTCTCTCTTTCACTGCCTTTGTTTCACGGGTTTTGAAAAGTAATTTATTTTTATAATGGGGTTTAGCTGCTTTTCACGGCTGTGTTTATGCCGCTTTACACCCCCTTGACTCACTTACAGAGAGATATCAATACATAGGTTTGAAGATTCTTACTAGTCAGATATATTCTTGTGCGGTGAATAGGGGGTGTTGAGTCCAGTTCACTGAAAAAGGAATAGGTCTTGTCTCTTACATATTGGGTTTATGGAACGGTATCGGAGCTAATTTGAAACCCTTGTTTTATGCATCACCCCACCTCACCTTTCCCGTTCAGCAGCCATAGTGTGTTTTCTGAACGTGTGACTCTGTTCTGTTTTGTAATTCAGTTCAAGTGTAGCGGTTTTTACATTCCCTCTCTAAGTGATATCTTATGATAAGTGTCTTTTTCTGTGTGACTTATTTCACTTAGAATCGTCGTACCTAAATCCACTCATCGTGCTGCTACTAGCCTTATGACGTGGATTTCATGGCTGAGTGATATTCCATTGTACATGAGGACCACCACTTCTTTATCCATTTTTCTCTTTCCTAGGATATTTAAGGTGTAATGAAGTGGGGGTTCTTGTCAACAGAGCAGCCCTAAACTTTGGGGTGCCTGTGTCTTGCTGATTTTTAGTTTTCCCAATTTATACGCCCATGAGTGGAAGTGCCCTATGCTCTCCAAGCTGTGTTTTTTAGATGTTTCAGAACACACCGTACACTTCTCCAGAGTGGCTGTTGGCAATTTACATCCCACCCATCAGCGTAGCAAGGCTCCCATTTCTCCATGGCCGGTCCTGCATTTCTGGTTTGGACACTTTTTTCCGCATGGCCCTTTTGCCCGCTGGGAAGCGAGACTTCTTTGGAGCGCTGATTGGCCTTTCCAGGTTGCTTGGTTGGCCAAAAAGGGCGTATGCGTTTTTTCCTGAATATATTCAGGAAAAAACGCATACGCCCTTTTTGGCCAAGGGCATCATTGTCCACGTTTTGCCGCTTTTCATGTGCTTTCAAGGCGATTCGAATCTACCTCCTGAAATCTGTTTCCTGCAATTCTGCCTTGCTTTCAAAGCCTCTTCGTTGCCTTCCCTTAATATATTTGTGGACGAGAGGTATCATTTAAAACTCTGCAGGTTTGTGAATTGCAGTGCCCCTGAGCTCCATTTTTCAACTCGCTTTTTTGGGAGCTGGCCGCAAAAGCGCAGGATTGCTTCAGGCCCTCTTCTGGTTCTGGGGGGCAGGCTGAGCTTGTGCTTAATTCTTCTTCCTGATGGGAAAATAGAGTGACCTGTGCCTGTCCCAACCCCTAGAGCTAGTCTCTCATTGGTTCCCCCTCTTCCCGTTCATCCTCAGGACAAATTGCAACCTGTACGGAACAGGAGGTTAAAGGTGCTGATTCTCCAAGGAGGGAGATGGCTAGTAAATCGGCTGGAATGGCGAACCCGAGCAAAGGAGATGAGAAATGAGGTGCGTTTTAGAAACCTTTCCCGATCACACGGTGTACCATCTTCTGGGTTTCTCATGCCTGTTTTCGACGTAGGAAGATGCCCTTGAACCTGGAGATTTGGGACCCATGGGATGGGTACCATGCAGTATTACTTGAAAGGGTCTGCGTTGGCTCACCCAACCTCACCGAACCTCTCAGCCCCAAGAGTGTCCACCCTTATGTCTCAATCAGCTGTGGGTCTAGATATGGTCAATCCAGGTTGCATCACAGCCCCTGAACGAATTTTGTAAGAATTTCTCTCTCTTTCACTGCCTTTGTTTCACGGGTTTTGAAAAGTAATTTATTTTTATAATGGGGTTTAGCTGCTTTTCACGGCTGTGTTTATGCCGCTTTACACCCCCTTGACTCACTTACAGAGAGATATCAATACATAGGTTTGAAGATTCTTACTAGTCAGATATATTCTTGTGCGGTGAATAGGGGGTGTTGAGTCCAGTTCACTGAAAAAGGAATAGGTCTTGTCTCTTACATATTGGGTTTATGGAACGGTATCGGAGCTAATTTGAAACCCTTGTTTTATGCATCACCCCACCTCACCTTTCCCGTTCAGCAGCCATAGTGTGTTTTCTGAACGTGTGACTCTGTTCTGTTTTGTAATTCAGTTCAAGTGTAGCGGTTTTTACATTCCCTCTCTAAGTGATATCTTATGATAAGTGTCTTTTTCTGTGTGACTTATTTCACTTAGAATCGTCGTACCTAAATCCACTCATCGTGCTGCTACTAGCCTTATGACGTGGATTTCATGGCTGAGTGATATTCCATTGTACATGAGGACCACCACTTCTTTATCCATTTTTCGCTTTCCTAGGATATTTAAGGTGTAAAGAAGTGGGGGTTCTTGTCAACAGAGCAGCCCTAAACTTTGGGGTGCCTGTGTCTTGCTGATTTTTAGTTTTCCCAATTTATACGCCCATGAGTGGAAGTGCCCTATGCTCTCCAAGCTGTGTTTTTTAGATGTTTCAGAACACACCGTACACTTCTCCAGAGTGGCTGTTGGCAAGTTACATCCCACCCATCAGCGTAGCAAGGCTCCCATTTCTCCATGGCCGGTCCTGCATTTCTGGTTTGGACACTTTTTTCCGCATGGCCCTTTTGCCCGCTGGGAAGCGAGACTTCTTTGGAGCGCTGATTGGCCTTTCCAGGTTGCTTGGTTGGCCAAAAAGGGCGTATGCGTTTTTTCCTGAATATATTCAGGAAAAAACGCATACGCCCTTTTTGGCCAAGGGCATCATTGTCCACGTTTTGCCGCTTTTCATGTGCTTTCAAGGCGATTCGAATCTACCTCCTGAAATCTGTTTCCTGCAATTCTGCCTTGCTTTCAAAGCCTCTTCGTTGCCTTCCCTTAATATATTTGTGGACGAGAGGTATCATTTAAAACTCTGCAGGTTTGTGAATTGCAGTGCCCCTGAGCTCCATTTTTCAACTCGCTTTTTTGGGAGCTGGCCGCAAAAGCGCAGGATTGCTTCAGGCCCTCTTCTGGTTCTGGGGGGCAGGCTGAGCTTGTGCTTAATTCTTCTTCCTGATGGGAAAATAGAGTGACCTGTGCCTGTCCCAACACCTAGAGCTAGTCTCTCATTGGTTCCCCCTCTTCCCGTTCATCCTCAGGACAAATTGCAACCTGTACGGAACAGGAGGTTAAAGGTGCTGATTCTCCAAGGAGGGAGATGGCTAGTAAATCGGCTGGAATGGCGAACCCGAGCAAAGGAGATGAGAAATGAGGTGCGTTTTAGAAACCTTTCCCGATCACACGGTGTACCATCTTCTGGGTTTCTCATGCCTGTTTTCGACGTAGGAAGATGCCCTTGAACCTGGAGATTTGGGACCCATGGGATGGGTACCATGCAGTATTACTTGAAAGGGTCTGCGTTGGCTCACCCAACCTCACCGAACCTCTCAGCCCCAAGAGTGTCCACCCTTATGTCTCAATCAGCTGTGGGTCTAGATATGGTCAATCCAGGTTGCATCACAGCCCCTGAACGAATTTTGTAAGAATTTCTCTCTCTTTCACTGCCTTTGTTTCACGGGTTTTGAAAAGTAATTTATTTTTATAATGGGGTTTAGCTGCTTTTCACGGCTGTGTTTATGCCGCTTTACACCCCCTTGACTCACTTACAGAGAGATATCAATACATAGGTTTGAAGATTCTTACTAGTCAGATATATTCTTGTGCGGTGAATAGGGGGTGTTGAGTCCAGTTCACTGAAAAAGGAAGAGGTCTTGTCTCTTACATATTGGGTTTATGGAACGGTATCGGAGCTAATTTGAAACCCTTGTTTTATGCATCACCCCACCTCACCTTTCCCGTTCAGCAGCCATAGTGTGTTTTCTGAACGTGTGACTCTGTTCTGTTTTGTAATTCAGTTCAAGTGTAGCGGTTTTTACATTCCCTCTCTAAGTGATATCTTATGATAAGTGTCTTTTTCTGTGTGACTTATTTCACTTAGAATCGTCGTACCTAAATCCACTCATCGTGCTGCTACTAGCCTTATGACGTTGATTTCATGGCTGAGTGATATTCCATTGTACATGAGGACCACAACTTCTTTATCCATTTTTCGCTTTCCTAGGATATTTAAGGTGTAATGAAGTGGGGGTTCTTGTCAACAGAGCAGCCCTAAACTTTGGGGTGCCTGTGTCTTGCTGATTTTTAGTTTTCCCAATTTATACGCCCATGAGTGGAAGTGCCCTATGCTCTCCAAGCTGTGTTTTTTAGATGTTTCAGAACACACCGTACACTTCTCCAGAGTGGCTGTTGGCAAGTTACATCCCACCCATCAGCGTAGCAAGGCTCCCATTTCTCCATGGCCGGTCCTGCATTTCTGGTTTGGACACTTTTTTCCGCATGGCCCTTTTGCCCGCTGGGAAGCGAGACTTCTTTGGAGCGCTGATTGGCCTTTCCAGGTTGCTTGGTTGGCCAAAAAGGGCGTATGCGTTTTTTCCTGAATATATTCAGGAAAAAACGCATACGCCCTTTTTGGCCAAGGGCATCATTGTCCACGTTTTGCCGCTTTTCATGTGCTTTCAAGGCGATTCGAATCTACCTCCTGAAATCTGTTTCCTGCAATTCTGCCTTGCTTTCAAAGCCTCTTCGTTGCCTTCCCTTAATATATTTGTGGACGAGAGGTATCATTTAAAACTCTGCAGGTTTGTGAATTGCAGTGCCCCTGAGCTCCATTTTTCAACTCGCTTTTTTGGGAGCTGGCCGCAAAAGCGCAGGATTGCTTCAGGCCCTCTTCTGGTTCTGGGGGGCAGGCTGAGCTTGTGCTTAATTCTTCTTCCTGATGGGAAAATAGAGTGACCTGTGCCTGTCCCAACCCCTAGAGCTAGTCTCTCATTGGTTCCCCCTCTTCCCGTTCATCCTCAGGACAAATTGCAACCTGTACGGAACAGGAGGTTAAAGGTGCTGATTCTCCAAGGAGGGAGATGGCTAGTAAATCGGCTGGAATGGCGAACCCGAGCAAAGGAGATGAGAAATGAGGTGCGTTTTAGAAACCTTTCCCGATCACACGGTGTACCATCTTCTGGGTTTCTCATGCCTGTTTTCGACGTAGGAAGATGCCCTTGAACCTGGAGATTTGGGACCCATGGGATGGGTACCATGCAGTATTACTTGAAAGGGTCTGCGTTGGCTCACCCAACCTCACCGAACCTCTCAGCCCCAAGAGTGTCCACCCTTATGTCTCAATCAGCTGTGGGTCTAGATATGGTCAATCCAGGTTGCATCACAGCCCCTGAACGAATTTTGTAAGAATTTCTCTCTCTTTCACTGCCTTTGTTTCACGGGTTTTGAAAAGTAATTTATTTTTATAATGGGGTTTAGCTGCTTTTCACGGCTGTGTTTATGCCGCTTTACACCCCCTTGACTCAATTACAGAGAGATATCAATACATAGGTTTGAAGATTCTTACTAGTCAGATATATTCTTGTGCGGTGAATAGGGGGTGTTGAGTCCAGTTCACTGAAAAAGGAATAGGTCTTGTCTCTTACATATTGGGTTTATGGAACGGTATCGGAGCTAATTTGAAACCCTTGTTTTATGCATCACCCCACCTCACCTTTCCCGTTCAGCAGCCATAGTGTGTTTTCTGAACGTGTGACTCTGTTCTGTTTTGTAATTCAGTTCAAGTGTAGCGGTTTTTACATTCCCTCTCTAAGTGATATCTTATGATAAGTGTCTTTTTCTGTGTGACTTATTTCACTTAGAATCGTCGTACCTAAATCCACTCATCGTGCTGCTACTAGCCTTATGACGTGGATTTCATGGCTGAGTGATATTCCATTGTACATGAGGACCACAACTTCTTTATCCATTTTTCTCTTTCCTAGGATATTTAAGGTGTAATGAAGTGGGGGTTCTTGTCAACAGAGCAGCCCTAAACTTTGGGGTGCCTGTGTCTTGCTGATTTTTAGTTTTCCCAATTTATACGCCCATGAGTGGAAGTGCCCTATGCTCTCCAAGCTGTGTTTTTTAGATGTTTCAGAACACACCGTACACTTCTCCAGAGTGGCTGTTGGCAATTTACATCCCACCCATCAGCGTAGCAAGGCTCCCATTTCTCCATGGCCGGTCCTGCATTTCTGGTTTGGACACTTTTTTCCGCATGGCCCTTTTGCCCGCTGGGAAGCGAGACTTCTTTGGAGCGCTGATTGGCCTTTCCAGGTTGCTTGGTTGGCCAAAAAGGGCGTATGCGTTTTTTCCTGAATATATTCAGGAAAAAACGCATACGCCCTTTTTGGCCAAGGGCATCATTGTCCACGTTTTGCCGCTTTTCATGTGCTTTCAAGGCGATTCGAATCTACCTCCTGAAATCTGTTTCCTGCAATTCTGCCTTGCTTTCAAAGCCTCTTCGTTGCCTTCCCTTAATATATTTGTGGACGAGAGGTATCATTTAAAACTCTGCAGGTTTGTGAATTGCAGTGCCCCTGAGCTCCATTTTTCAACTCGCTTTTTTGGGAGCTGGCCGCAAAAGCGCAGGATTGCTTCAGGCCCTCTTCTGGTTCTGGGGGCAGGCTGAGCTTGTGCTTAATTCTTCTTCCTGATGGGAAAATAGAGTGACCTGTGCCTGTCCCAACCCCTAGAGCTAGTCTCTCATTGGTTCCCCCTCTTCCCGTTCTTCCTCAGGACAAATTGCAACCTGTACGGAACAGGAGGTTAAAGGTGCTGATTCTCCAAGGAGGGAGATGGCTAGTAAATCGGCTGGAATGGCGAACCCGAGCAAAGGAGATGAGAAATGAGGTGCGTTTTAGAAACCTTTCCCGATCACACGGTGTACCATCTTCTGGGTTTCTCATGCCTGTTTTCGACGTAGGAAGATGCCCTTGAACCTGGAGATTTGGGACCCATGGGATGGGTACCATGCAGTACTACTTGAAAGGGTCTGCGTTGGCTCACCCAACCTCACCGAACCTCTCAGCCCCAAGAGTGTCCACCCTTATGTCTCAATCAGCTGTGGGTCTAGATATGGTCAATCCAGGTTGCATCACAGCCCCTGAACGAATTTTGTAAGAATTTCTCTCTCTTTCACTGTCTTTGTTTCACGGGTTTTGAAAAGTAATTTATTTTTATAATGGGGTTTAGCTGCTTTTCACGGCTGTGTTTATGCCGCTTTACACCCCCTTGACTCACTTACAGAGAGATATCAATACATAGGTTTGAAGATTCTTACTAGTCAGATATATTCTTGTGTGGTGAATAGGGGGTGTTGAGTCCAGTTCACTGAAAAAGGAATAGGTCTTGTCTCTTACATATTGGGTTTATGGAACGGTATCGGAGCTAATTTGAAACCCTTGTTTTATGCATCACCCCACCTCACCTTTCCCGTTCAGCAGCCATAGTGTGTTTTCTGAACGTGTGACTCTGTTCTGTTTTGTAATTCAGTTCAAGTGTAGCGGTTTTTACATTCCCTATCTAAGTGATATCTTATGATAAGTGTCTTTTTCTGTGTGACTTATTTCACTTAGAATCCTCGTACCTAAATCCACTCATCGTGCTGCTACTAGCCTTATGACGTGGATTTCATGGCTGAGTGATATTCCATTGTACATGAGGACCACAACTTCTTTATCCATTTTTCTCTTTCCTAGGATATTTAAGGTGTAATGAAGTGGGGGTTCTTTTCAACAGAGCAGCCCTAAGCTTTGGGGTGCCTGTGTCTTGCTGATTTTTAGTTTTCCCAATTTATACGCCCATGAGTGGAAGTGCCCTATGCTCTCCAAGCTGTGTTTTTTAGATGTTTCAGAACACACCGTACACTTCTCCAGAGTGGCTGTTGGCAATTTACATCCCACCCATCAGCGTAGCAAGGCTCCCATTTCTCCATGGCCGGTCCTGCATTTCTGGTTTGGACACTTTTTTCCGCATGGCCCTTTTGCCCGCTGGGAAGCGAGACTTCTTTGGAGCGCTGATTGGCCTTTCCAGGTTGCTTGGTTGGCCAAAAAGGGCGTATGCGTTTTTTCCTGAATATATTCAGGAAAAAACGCATACGCCCTTTTTGGCCAAGGGCATCATTGTCCACGTTTTGCCGCTTTTCATGTGCTTTCAAGGCGATTCGAATCTACCTCCTGAAATCTGTTTCCTGCAATTCTGCCTTGCTTTCAAAGCCTCTTCGTTGCCTTCCCTTAATATATTTGTGGACGAGAGGTATCATTTAAAACTCTGCAGGTTTGTGAATTGCAGTGCCCCTGAGCTCCATTTTTCAACTCGCTTTTTTGGGAGCTGGCCGCAAAAGCGCAGGATTGCTTCAGGCCCTCTTCTGGTTCTGGGGGGCAGGCTGAGCTTGTGCTTAATTCTTCTTCCTGATGGGAAAATAGAGTGACCTGTGCCTGTCCCAACCCCTAGAGCTAGTCTCTCATTGGTTCCCCCTCTTCCCGTTCATCCTCAGGACAAATTGCAACCTGTACGGAACAGGAGGTTAAAGGTGCTGATTCTCCAAGGAGGGAGATGGCTAGTAAATCGGCTGGAATGGCGAACCCGAGCAAAGGAGATGAGAAATGAGGTGCGTTTTAGAAACCTTTCCCGATCACACGGTGTACCATCTTCTGGGTTTCTCATGCCTGTTTTCGACGTAGGAAGATGCCCTTGAACCTGGAGATTTGGGACCCATGGGATGGGTACCATGCAGTATTACTTGAAAGGGTCTGCGTTGGCTCACCCAACCTCACCGAACCTCTCAGCCCCAAGAGTGTCCACCCTTATGTCTCAATCAGCTGTGGGTCTAGATATGGTCAATCCAGGTTGCATCACAGCCCCTGAACGAATTTTGTAAGAATTTCTCTCTCTTTCACTGCCTTTGTTTCACGGGTTTTGAAAAGTAATTTATTTTTATAATGGGGTTTAGCTGCTTTTCACGGCTGTGTTTATGCCGCTTTACACCCCCTTGACTCACTTACAGAGAGATATCAATACATAGGTTTGAAGATTCTTACTAGTCAGATATATTCTTGTGCGGTGAATAGGGGGTGTTGAGTCCAGTTCACTGAAAAAGGAATAGGTCTTGTCTCTTACATATTGGGTTTATGGAACGGTATCTGAGCTAATTTGAAACCCTTGTTTTATGCATCACCCCACCTCACCTTTCCCGTTCAGCAGCCATAGTGTGTTTTCTGAACGTGTGACTCTGTTCTGTTTTGTAATTCAGTTCAAGTGTAGCGGTTTTTACATTCCCTCTCTAAGTGATATCTTATGATAAGTGTCTTTTTCTGTGTGACTTATTTCACTTAGAATCGTCGTACCTAAATCCACTCATCGTGCTGCTACTAGCCTTATGACGTGGATTTCATGGCTGAGTGATATTCCATTGTACATGAGGACCACAACTTCTTTATCCATTTTTCTCTTTCCTAGGATATTTCAGGTGTAATGAAGTGGGGGTTCTTGTCCACAGAGCAGCCCTAAACTTTGGGGTTCCTGTGTCTTGCTGATTTTTAGTTTTCCCAATTTATACGCCCATGAGTGGAAGTGCCCTATGCTCTCCAAGCTGTGTTTTTTAGATGTTTCAGAACACACCGTACACTTCTCCAGAGTGGCTGTTGGCAATTTACATCCCACCCATCAGCGTAGCAAGGCTCCCATTTCTCCATGGCCGGTCCTGCATTTCTGGTTTGGACACTTTTTTCCGCATGGCCCTTTTGCCCGCTGAGAAGCGAGACTTCCTTGGAGCGCTGATTGGCCTTTCCAGGTTGCTTGGTTGGCCAAAAAGGGCGTATGCGTTTTTTCCTGAATATATTCAGGAAAAAACGCATACGCCCTTTTTGGCCAAGGGCATCATTGTCCACGTTTTGCCGCTTTTCATGTGCTTTCAAGGCGATTCGAATCTACCTCCTGAAATCTGTTTCCTGCAATTCTGCCTTGCTTTCAAAGCCTCTTCGTTGCCTTCCCTTAATATATTTGTGGACGAGAGGTATCATTTAAAACTCTGCAGGTTTGTGAATTGCAGTGCCCCTGAGCTCCATTTTTCAACTCGCTTTTTTGGGAGCTGGCCGCAAAAGCGCAGGATTGCTTCAGGCCCTCTTCTGGTTCTGGGGGGCAGGCTGAGCTTGTGCTTAATTCTTCTTCCTGATGGGAAAATAGAGTGACCTGTGCCTGTCCCAACACCTAGAGCTAGTCTCTCATTGGTTCCCCCTCTTCCCGTTCATCCTCAGGACAAATTGCAACCTGTACGGAACAGGAGGTTAAAGGTGCTGATTCTCCAAGGAGGGAGATGGCTAGTAAATCGGCTGGAATGGCGAACCCGAGCAAAGGAGATGAGAAATGAGGTGCGTTTTAGAAACCTTTCCCGATCACACGGTGTACCATCTTCTGGGTTTCTCATGCCTGTTTTCGACGTAGGAAGATGCCCTTGAACCTGGAGATTTGGGACCCATGGGATGGGTACCATGCAGTATTACTTGAAAGGGTCTGCGTTGGCTCACCCAACCTCACCGAACCTCTCAGCCCCAAGAGTGTCCACCCTTATGTCTCAATCAGCTGTGGGTCTAGATATGGTCAATCCAGGTTGCATCACAGCCCCTGAACGAATTTTGTAAGAATTTCTCTCTCTTTCACTGCCTTTGTTTCACGGGTTTTGAAAAGTAATTTATTTTTATAATGGGGTTTAGCTGCTTTTCACGGCTGTGTTTATGCCGCTTTACACCCCCTTGACTCACTTACAGAGAGATATCAATACATAGGTTTGAAGATTCTTACTAGTCAGATATATTCTTGTGCGGTGAATAGGGGGTGTTGAGTCCAGTTCACTGAAAAAGGAATAGGTCTTGTCTCTTACATATTGGGTTTATGGAACGGTATCTGAGCTAATTTGAAACCCTTGTTTTATGCATCACCCCACCTCACCTTTCCCGTTCAGCAGCCATAGTGTGTTTTCTGAACGTGTGACTCTGTTCTGTTTTGTAATTCAGTTCAAGTGTAGCGGTTTTTACATTCCCTCTCTAAGTGATATCTTATGATAAGTGTCTTTTTCTGTGTGACTTATTTCACTTAGAATCGTCGTACCTAAATCCACTCATCGTGCTGCTACTAGCCTTATGACGTGGATTTCATGGCTGAGTGATATTCCATTGTACATGAGGACCACAACTTCTTTATCCATTTTTCTCTTTCCTAGGATATTTCAGGTGTAATGAAGTGGGGGTTCTTGTCCACAGAGCAGCCCTAAACTTTGGGGTTCCTGTGTCTTGCTGATTTTTAGTTTTCCCAATTTATACGCCCATGAGTGGAAGTGCCCTATGCTCTCCAAGCTGTGTTTTTTAGATGTTTCAGAACACACCGTACACTTCTCCAGAGTGGCTGTTGGCAATTTACATCCCACCCATCAGCGTAGCAAGGCTCCCATTTCTCCATGGCCGGTCCTGCATTTCTGGTTTGGACACTTTTTTCCGCATGGCCCTTTTGCCCGCTGAGAAGCGAGACTTCCTTGGAGTGCTGATTGGCCTTTCCAGGTTGCTTGGTTGGCCAAAAAGGGCGTATGCGTTTTTTCCTGAATATATTCAGGAAAAAACGCATACGCCCTTTTTGGCCAAGGGCATCATTGTCCACGTTTTGCCGCTTTTCATGTGCTTTCAAGGCGATTCGAATCTACCTCCTGAAATCTGTTTCCTGCAATTCTGCCTTGCTTTCAAAGCCTCTTCGTTGCCTTCCCTTAATATATTTGTGGACGAGAGGTATCATTTAAAACTCTGCAGGTTTGTGAATTGCAGTGCCCCTGAGCTCCATTTTTCAACTCGCTTTTTTGGGAGCTGGCCGCAAAAGCGCAGGATTGCTTCAGGCCCTCTTCTGGTTCTGGGGGGCAGGCTGAGCTTGTGCTTAATTCTTCTTCCTGATGGGAAAATAGAGTGACCTGTGCCTGTCCCAACACCTAGAGCTAGTCTCTCATTGGTTCCCCCTCTTCCCGTTCATCCTCAGGACAAATTGCAACCTGTACGGAACAGGAGGTTAAAGGTGCTGATTCTCCAAGGAGGGAGATGGCTAGTAAATCGGCTGGAATGGCGAACCCGAGCAAAGGAGATGAGAAATGAGGTGCGTTTTAGAAACCTTTCCCGATCACACGGTGTACCATCTTCTGGGTTTCTCATGCCTGTTTTCGACGTAGGAAGATGCCCTTGAACCTGGAGATTTGGGACCCATGGGATGGGTACCATGCAGTACTACTTGAAAGGGTCTGCGTTGGCTCACCCAACCTCACCGAACCTCTCAGCCCCAAGAGTGTCCACCCTTATGTCTCAATCAGCTGTGGGTCTAGATATGGTCAATCCAGGTTGCATCACAGCCCCTGAACGAATTTTGTAAGAATTTCTCTCTCTTTCACTGTCTTTGTTTCACGGGTTTTGAAAAGTAATTTATTTTTATAATGGGGTTTAGCTGCTTTTCACGGCTGTGTTTATGCCGCTTTACACCCCCTTGACTCACTTACAGAGAGATATCAATACATAGGTTTGAAGATTCTTACTAGTCAGATATATTCTTGTGTGGTGAATAGGGGGTGTTGAGTCCAGTTCACTGAAAAAGGAATAGGTCTTGTCTCTTACATATTGGGTTTATGGAACGGTATCGGAGCTAATTTGAAACCCTTGTTTTATGCATCACCCCACCTCACCTTTCCCGTTCAGCAGCCATAGTGTGTTTTCTGAACGTGTGACTCTGTTCTGTTTTGTAATTCAGTTCAAGTGTAGCGGTTTTTACATTCCCTATCTAAGTGATATCTTATGATAAGTGTCTTTTTCTGTGTGACTTATTTCACTTAGAATCCTCGTACCTAAATCCACTCATCGTGCTGCTACTAGCCTTATGACGTGGATTTCATGGCTGAGTGATATTCCATTGTACATGAGGACCACAACTTCTTTATCCATTTTTCTCTTTCCTAGGATATTTAAGGTGTAATGAAGTGGGGGTTCTTTTCAACAGAGCAGCCCTAAGCTTTGGGGTGCCTGTGTCTTGCTGATTTTTAGTTTTCCCAATTTATACGCCCATGAGTGGAAGTGCCCTATGCTCTCCAAGCTGTGTTTTTTAGATGTTTCAGAACACACCGTACACTTCTCCAGAGTGGCTGTTGGCAATTTACATCCCACCCATCAGCGTAGCAAGGCTCCCATTTCTCCATGGCCGGTCCTGCATTTCTGGTTTGGACACTTTTTTCCGCATGGCCCTTTTGCCCGCTGGGAAGCGAGACTTCTTTGGAGCGCTGATTGGCCTTTCCAGGTTGCTTGGTTGGCCAAAAAGGGCGTATGCGTTTTTTCCTGAATATATTCAGGAAAAAACGCATACGCCCTTTTTGGCCAAGGGCATCATTGTCCACGTTTTGCCGCTTTTCATGTGCTTTCAAGGCGATTCGAATCTACCTCCTGAAATCTGTTTCCTGCAATTCTGCCTTGCTTTCAAAGCCTCTTCGTTGCCTTCCCTTAATATATTTGTGGACGAGAGGTATCATTTAAAACTCTGCAGGTTTGTGAATTGCAGTGCCCCTGAGCTCCATTTTTCAACTCGCTTTTTTGGGAGCTGGCCGCAAAAGCGCAGGATTGCTTCAGGCCCTCTTCTGGTTCTGGGGGGCAGGCTGAGCTTGTGCTTAATTCTTCTTCCTGATGGGAAAATAGAGTGACCTGTGCCTGTCCCAACCCCTAGAGCTAGTCTCTCATTGGTTCCCCCTCTTCCCGTTCATCCTCAGGACAAATTGCAACCTGTACGGAACAGGAGGTTAAAGGTGCTGATTCTCCAAGGAGGGAGATGGCTAGTAAATCGGCTGGAATGGCGAACCCGAGCAAAGGAGATGAGAAATGAGGTGCGTTTTAGAAACCTTTCCCGATCACACGGTGTACCATCTTCTGGGTTTCTCATGCCTGTTTTCGACGTAGGAAGATGCCCTTGAACCTGGAGATTTGGGACCCATGGGATGGGTACCATGCAGTATTACTTGAAAGGGTCTGCGTTGGCTCACCCAACCTCACCGAACCTCTCAGCCCCAAGAGTGTCCACCCTTATGTCTCAATCAGCTGTGGGTCTAGATATGGTCAATCCAGGTTGCATCACAGCCCCTGAACGAATTTTGTAAGAATTTCTCTCTCTTTCACTGCCTTTGTTTCACGGGTTTTGAAAAGTAATTTATTTTTATAATGGGGTTTAGCTGCTTTTCACGGCTGTGTTTATGCCGCTTTACACCCCCTTGACTCACTTACAGAGAGATATCAATACATAGGTTTGAAGATTCTTACTAGTCAGATATATTCTTGTGCGGTGAATAGGGGGTGTTGAGTCCAGTTCACTGAAAAAGGAATAGGTCTTGTCTCTTACATATTGGGTTTATGGAACGGTATCTGAGCTAATTTGAAACCCTTGTTTTATGCATCACCCCACCTCACCTTTCCCGTTCAGCAGCCATAGTGTGTTTTCTGAACGTGTGACTCTGTTCTGTTTTGTAATTCAGTTCAAGTGTAGCGGTTTTTACATTCCCTCTCTAAGTGATATCTTATGATAAGTGTCTTTTTCTGTGTGACTTATTTCACTTAGAATCGTCGTACCTAAATCCACTCATCGTGCTGCTACTAGCCTTATGACGTGGATTTCATGGCTGAGTGATATTCCATTGTACATGAGGACCACAACTTCTTTATCCATTTTTCTCTTTCCTAGGATATTTCAGGTGTAATGAAGTGGGGGTTCTTGTCCACAGAGCAGCCCTAAACTTTGGGGTTCCTGTGTCTTGCTGATTTTTAGTTTTCCCAATTTATACGCCCATGAGTGGAAGTGCCCTATGCTCTCCAAGCTGTGTTTTTTAGATGTTTCAGAACACACCGTACACTTCTCCAGAGTGGCTGTTGGCAATTTACATCCCACCCATCAGCGTAGCAAGGCTCCCATTTCTCCATGGCCGGTCCTGCATTTCTGGTTTGGACACTTTTTTCCGCATGGCCCTTTTGCCCGCTGAGAAGCGAGACTTCCTTGGAGTGCTGATTGGCCTTTCCAGGTTGCTTGGTTGGCCAAAAAGGGCGTATGCGTTTTTTCCTGAATATATTCAGGAAAAAACGCATACGCCCTTTTTGGCCAAGGGCATCATTGTCCACGTTTTGCCGCTTTTCATGTGCTTTCAAGGCGATTCGAATCTACCTCCTGAAATCTGTTTCCTGCAATTCTGCCTTGCTTTCAAAGCCTCTTCGTTGCCTTCCCTTAATATATTTGTGGACGAGAGGTATCATTTAAAACTCTGCAGGTTTGTGAATTGCAGTGCCCCTGAGCTCCATTTTTCAACTCGCTTTTTTGGGAGCTGGCCGCAAAAGCGCAGGATTGCTTCAGGCCCTCTTCTGGTTCTGGGGGGCAGGCTGAGCTTGTGCTTAATTCTTCTTCCTGATGGGAAAATAGAGTGACCTGTGCCTGTCCCAACACCTAGAGCTAGTCTCTCATTGGTTCCCCCTCTTCCCGTTCATCCTCAGGACAAATTGCAACCTGTACGGAACAGGAGGTTAAAGGTGCTGATTCTCCAAGGAGGGAGATGGCTAGTAAATTGGCTGGAATGGCGAACCCGAGCAAAGGAGATGAGAAATGAGGTGCGTTTTAGAAACCTTTCCCGATCACATGGTGTACCATCTTCTGGGTTTCTCATGCCTGTTTTCGACGTAGGAAGATGCCCTTGAACCTGGAGATTTGGGACCCATGGGATGGGTACCATGCAGTATTACTTGAAAGGGTCTGCGTTGGCTCACCCAACCTCACCGAACCTCTCAGCCCCAAGAGTGTCCACCCTTATGTCTCAATCAGCTGTGGGTCTAGATATGGTCAATCCAGGTTGCATCACAGCCCCTGAACGAATTTTGTAAGAATTTCTCTCTCTTTCACTGCCTTTGTTTCACGGGTTTTGAAAAGTAATTTATTTTTATAATGGGGTTTAGCTGCTTTTCACGGCTGTGTTTATGCCGCTTTACACCCCCTTGACTCACTTACAGAGAGATATCAATACATAGGTTTGAAGATTCTTACTAGTCAGATATATTCTTGTGCGGTGAATAGGGGGTGTTGAGTCCAGTTCACTGAAAAAGGAATAGGTCTTGTCTCTTACATATTGGGTTTATGGAACGGTATCGGAGCTAATTTGAAACCCTTGTTTTATGCATCACCCCACCTCACCTTTCCCGTTCAGCAGCCATAGTGTGTTTTCTGAACGTGTGACTCTGTTCTGTTTTGTAATTCAGTTCAAGTGTAGCGGTTTTTACATTCCCTCTCTAAGTGATATCTTATGATAAGTGTCTTTTTCTGTGTGACTTATTTCACTTAGAATCGTCGTACCTAAATCCACTCATCGTGCTGCTACTAGCCTTATGACGTGGATTTCATGGCTGAGTGATATTCCATTGTACATGAGGACCACAACTTCTTTATCCATTTTTCTCTTTCCTAGGATATTTAAGGTGTAATGAAGTGGGGGTTCTTGTCAACAGAGCAGCCCTAAACTTTGGGGTGCCTGTGTCTTGCTGATTTTTAGTTTTCCCAATTTATACGCCCATGAGTGGAAGTGCCCTATGCTCTCCAAGCTGTGTTTTTTAGATGTTTCAGAACACACCGTACACTTCTCCAGAGTGGCTGTTGGCAATTTACATCCCACCCATCAGCGTAGCAAGGCTCCCATTTCTCCATGGCCGGTCCTGCATTTCTGGTTTGGACACTTTTTTCCGCATGGCCCTTTTGCCCGCTGGGAAGCGAGACTTCTTTGGAGCGCTGATTGGCCTTTCCAGGTTGCTTGGTTGGCCAAAAAGGGCGTATGCGTTTTTTCCTGAATATATTCAGGAAAAAACGCATACGCCCTTTTTGGCTAAGGGCATCATTGTCCACGTTTTGCCCCTTTTCATGTGCTTTCAAGGCGATTCGAAGCTACCTCCTGAAATCTGTTTCCTGCAATTCTGCCTTGCTTTCAAAGCCTCTTCGTTGCCTTCCCTTAATATACTTGTGGACGAGAGGTATCATTTAAAACTCTGCAGGTTTGTGAATTGCAGTGCCCCTGAGCTCCATTTTTCAACTCGCTTTTTTGGGAGCTGGCCGCAAAAGCGCAGGATTGCTTCAGGCCCTCTTCTGGTTCTGGGGGGCAGGCTGAGCTTGTGCTTAATTCTTCTTCCTGATGGGAAAATAGAGTGACCTGTGCCTGTCCCAACACCTAGAGCTAGTCTCTCATTGATTCCCCCTCTTCCCGTTCATCCTCAGGACAAATTGCAACCTGTACGGAACAGGAGGTTAAAGGTGCTGATTCTCCAAGGAGGGAGATGGCTAGTAAATCGGCTGGAATGGCGAACCCGAGCAAAGGAGATGAGAAATGAGGTGCGTTTTAGAAACCTTTCCCGATCACACGGTGTACCATCTTCTGGGTTTCTCATGCCTGTTTTCGACGTAGGAAGATGCCCTTGAACCTGGAGATTTGGGACCCATGGGATGGGTACCATGCAGTATTACTTGAAAGGGTCTGCGTTGGCTCACCCAACCTCACCGAACCTCTCAGCCCCAAGAGTGTCCACCCTTATGTCTCAATCAGCTGTGGGTCTAGATATGGTCAATCCAGGTTGCATCACAGCCCCTGAACGAATTTTGTAAGAATTTCTCTCTCTTTCACTGCCTTTGTTTCACGGGTTTTGAAAAGTAATTTATTTTTATAATGGGGTTTAGCTGCTTTTCACGGCTGTGTTTATGCCGCTTTACACACCCTTGACTCACTTACAGAGAGATATCAATACATAGGTTTGAAGATTCTTACTAGTCAGATATATTCTTGTGCGGTGAATAGGGGGTGTTGAGTCCAGTTCACTGAAAAAGGAATAGGTCTTGTCTCTTACATATTGGGTTTATGGAACGGTTTCTGAGCTAATTTGAAACCCTTGTTTTAGGCATCACCCCACCTCACCTTTCCCGTTCAGCAGCCATAGTGTGTTTTCTGAACGTGTGACTCTGTTCTGTTTTGTAATTCAGTTCAAGTGTAGCGGTTTTTACATTCCCTCTCTAAGTGATATCTTATGATAAGTGTCTTTTTCTGTGTGACTTATTTCACTTAGAATCTTCGTACCTAAATCCACACATCGTGCTGCTACTAGCCTTATGACGTTGATTTCATGGCTGAGTGATATTCCATTGTACATGAGGACCACAACTTCTTTATCCATTTTTCTCTTTCCTAGGATATTTCAGGTATAATGAAGTGGGGGTTCTTGTCCACAGAGCAGCCCTAAACTTTGGGGTGCCTGTGTCTTGCTGATTTTTAGTTTTCCCAATTTATACGCCCATGAGTGGAAGTGCCCTATGCTCTCCAAGCTGTGTTTTTTAGATGTTTCAGAACACACCGTACACTTCTCCAGAGTGGCTGTTGGCAATTTACATCCCACCCATCAGCGTAGCAAGGCTCCCATTTCTCCATGGCCGGTCCTGCATTTCTGGTTTGGACACTTTTTTCCGCATGGCCCTTTTGCCCGCTGGGAAGCGAGACTTCTTTGGAGCGCTGATTGGCCTTTCCAGGTTGCTTGGTTGGCCAAAAAGGGCGTATGCGTTTTTTCCTGAATATATTCAGGAAAAAACGTATACGCCCTTTTTGGCCAAGGGCATCATTGTCCACGTTTTGCCGCTTTTCATGTGCTTTCAAGGCGATTCGAATCTACCTCCTGAAATCTGTTTCCTGCAATTCTGCCTTGCTTTCAAAGCCTCTTCGTTGCCTTCCCTTAATATATTTGTGGACGAGAGGTATCATTTAAAACTCTGCAGGTTTGTGAATTGCAGTGCCCCTGAGCTCCATTTTTCAACTCGCTTTTTTGGGAGCTGGCCGCAAAAGCGCAGGATTGCTTCAGGCCCTCTTCTGGTTCTGGGGGGCAGGCTGAGCTTGTGCTTAATTCTTCTTCCTGATGGGAAAATAGAGTGACCTGTGCCTGTCCCAACACCTAGAGCTAGTCTCTCATTGGTTCCCCCTCTTCCCGTTCATCCTCAGGACAAATTGCAACCTGTACGAAACAGGAGGTTAAAGGTGCTGATTCTCCAAGGAGGGAGATGGCTAGTAAATCGGCTGGAATGGCGAACCCGAGCAAAGGAGATGAGAAATGAGGTGCGTTTTAGAAACCTTTCCCGATCACACGGTGTACCATCTTCTGGGTTTCTCATGCCTGTTTTCGACGTAGGAAGATGCCCTTGAACCTGGAGATTTGGGACCCATGGGATGGGTACCATGCAGTATTACTTGAAAGGGTCTGCGTTGGCTCACCCAACCTCACCGAACCTCTCAGCCCCAAGAGTGTCCACCCTTATGTCTCAATCAGCTGTGGGTCTAGATATGGTCAATCCAGGTTGCATCACAGCCCCTGAACGAATTTTGTAAGAATTTCTCTCTCTTTCACTGCCTTTGTTTCACGGGTTTTGAAAAGTAATTTATTTTTATAATGGGGTTTAGCTGCTTTTCACGGCTGTGTTTATGCCGCTTTACACCCCCTTGACTCACTTACAGGGAGATATCAATACATAGGTTTGAAGATTCTTACTAGTCAGATATATTCTTGTGCGGTGAATAGGGGGTGTTGAGTCCAGTTCACTGAAAAAGGAATAGGTCTTGTCTCTTACATATTGGGTTTATGGAACGGTATCTGAGCTAATTTGAAACCCTTGTTTTATGCATCACCCCACCTCACCTTTCCCGTTCAGCAGCCATAGTGTGTTTTCTGAACGTGTGACTCTGTTCTGTTTTGTAATTCAGTTCAAGTGTAGCAGTTTTTACATTCCCTCTCTAAGTGATATCTTATGATAAGTGTCTTTTTCTGTGTGACTTATTTCACTTAGAATCTTCGTACCTAAATCCACTCATCGTGCTGCTACTAGCCTTATGACGTGGATTTCATGGCTGAGTGATATTCCATTGTACATGAGGACCACAACTTCTTTATCCATTTTTCTCTTTCCTAGGATATTTAAGGTGTAATGAAGTGGGGGTTCTTGTCAACAGAGCAGCCCTAAACTTTGGGGTGCCTGTGTCTTGCTGATTTTTAGTTTTCCCAATTTATACGCCCATGAGTGGAAGTGCCCTATGCTCTCCAAGCTGTGTTTTTTAGATGTTTCAGAACACACCGTACACTTCTCCAGAGTGGCTGTTGGCAATTTACATCCCACCCATCAGCGTAGCAAGGCTCCCATTTCTCCATGGCCGGTCCTGCATTTCTGGTTTGGACACTTTTTTCCGCATGGCCCTTTTGCCCGCTGGGAAGCGAGACTTCTTTGGAGCGCTGATTGGCCTTTCCAGGTTGCTTGGTTGGCCAAAAAGGGCGTATGCGTTTTTTCCTGAATATATTCAGGAAAAAACGCTTACGCCCTTTTTGGCCAAGGGCATCATTGTCCACGTTTTGCCGCTTTTCATGTGCTTTCAAGGCGATTCGAATCTACCTCCTGAAATCTGTTTCCTGCAATTCTGCCTTGCTTTCAAAGCCTCTTCGTTGCCTTCCCTTAATATATTTGTGGACGAGAGGTATCATTTAAAACTCTGCAGGTTTGTGAATTGCAGTGCCCCTGAGCTCCATTTTTCAACTCGCTCTTTTGGGAGCTGGCCGCAAAAGCGCAGGATTGCTTCAGGCCCTCTTCTGGTTCTGGGGGGCAGGCTGAGCTTGTGCTTAATTCTTCTTCCTGATGGGAAAATAGAGTGACCTGTGCCTGTCCCAACACCTAGAGCTAGTCTCTCATTGGTTCCCCCTCTTCCCGTTCATCCTCAGGACAAATTACAACCTGTACGGAACAGGAGGTTAAAGGTGCTGATTCTCCAAGGAGGGAGATGGCTAGTAAATCGGCTGGAATGGCGAACCCGAGCAAAGGAGATGAGAAATGAGGTGCGTTTTAGAAACCTTTCCCGATCACACGGTGTACCATCTTCTGGGTTTCTCATGCCTGTTTTCGACGTAGGAAGATGCCCTTGAACCTGGAGATTTGGGACCCATGGGATGGGTACCATGCAGTATTACTTAAAAGGGTCTGCGTTGGCTCACCCAACCTCACCGAACCTCTCAGCCCCAAGAGTGTCCACCCTTATGTCTCAATCAGCTGTGGGTCTAGATATGGTCAATCCAGGTTGCATCACAGCCCCTGAACGAATTTTGTAAGAATTTCTCTCTCTTTCACTGTCTTTGTTTCACGGGTTTTGAAAAGTAATTTATTTTTATAATGGGGTTTAGCTGCTTTTCACGGCTGTGTTTACTCCGCTTTACACCCCCTTGACTCACTTACAGAGAGATATCAATACATAGGTTTGAAGATTCTTACTAGTCAGATATATTCTTGTGCGGTGAATAGGGGGTGTTGAGTCCAGTTCACTGAAAAAGGAGTAGGTCTTGTCTCTTACATATTGGGTTTATGGAACGGTATCTGAGCTAATTTGAAACCCTTGTTTTATGCATCACCCCACCTCACCTTTCGCGTTCAGCAGCCATAGTGTGTTTTCTGAACGTGTGACTCTGTTCTGTTTTGTAATTCAGTTCAAGTGTAGCGGTTTTTACATTCCCTCTCTAAGTGATATCTTATGATAAGTGTCTTTTTCTGTGTGACTTATTTCACTTAGAATCGTCGTACCTAAATCCACTCATCGTGCTGCTACTAGCCTTATGACGTGGATTTCATGGCTGAGTGATATTCCATTGTACATGAGGACCACAACTTCTTTATCCATTTTTCTCTTTCCTAGGATATTTAAGGTGTAATGAAGTGGGGGTTCTTGTCAACAGAGCAGCCCTAAACTTTGGGGTGCCTGTGTCTTGCTGATTTTTAGTTTTCCCAATTTATACGCCCATGAGTGGAAGTGCCCTATGCTCTCCAAGCTGTGTTTTTTAGATGTTTCAGAACACACCGTACACTTCTCCAGAGTGGCTGTTGGCAATTTACATCCCACCCATCAGCGTAGCAAGGCTCCCATTTCTCCATGGCCGGTCCTGCATTTCTGGTTTGGACACTTTTTTCCGCATGGCCCTTTTGCCCGCTGGGAAGCGAGACTTCCTTGGAGCGCTGATTGGTCTTTCCAGGTTGCTTGGTTGGCCAAAAAGGGCGTATGCGTTTTTTCCTGAATATATTCAGGAAAAAACGCATACGCCCTTTTTGGCCAAGGGCATCATTGTCCACGTTTTGCCGCTTTTCATGTGCTTTCAAGGCGATTCGAATCTACCTCCTGAAATCTGTTTCCTGCAATTCTGCCTTGCTTTCAAAGCCTCTTCGTTGCCTTCCCTTAATATATTTGTGGACGAGAGGTATCATTTAAAACTCTGCAGGTTTGTGAATTGCAGTGCCCCTGAGCTCCATTTTTCAACTCGCTTTTTTGGGAGCTGGCCGCAAAAGCGCAGGATTGCTTCAGGCCCTCTTCTGGTTCTGGGGGGCAGGCTGAGCTTGTGCTTAATTCTTCTTCCTGATGGGAAAATAGAGTGACCTGTGCCTGTCCCAACACCTAGAGCTAGTCTCTCATTGGTTCCCCCTCTTCCCGTTCATCCTCAGGACAAATTGCAACCTGTACGGAACAGGAGGTTAAAGGTGCTGATTCTCCAAGGAGGGAGATGGCTAGTAAATCGGCTGGAATGGCGAACCCGAGCAAAGGAGATGAGAAATGAGGTGCGTTTTAGAAACCTTTCCCGATCACACGGTGTACCATCTTCTGGGTTTCTCATGCCTGTTTTCGACGTAGGAAGATGCCCTTGAACCTGGAGATTTGGGACCCATGGGATGGGTACCATGCAGTATTACTTGAAAGGGTCTGCGTTGGCTCACCCAACCTCACCGAACCTCTCAGCCCCAAGAGTGTCCACCCTTATGTCTCAATCAGCTGTGGGTCTAGATATGGTCAATCCAGGTTGCATCACAGCCCCTGAACGAATTTTGTAAGAATTTCTCTCTCTTTCACTGCCTTTGTTTCACGGGTTTTGAAAAGTAATTTATTTTTATAATGGGGTTTAGCTGCTTTTCACGGCTGTGTTTATGCCGCTTTACACCCCCTTGACTCACTTACGGAGAGATATCAATACATAGGTTTGAAGATTCTTACTAGTCAGATATATTCTTGTGCGGTGAATAGGGGGTGTTGAGTCCAGTTCACTGAAAAAGGAATAGGTCTTGTCTCTTACATATTGGGTTTATGGAACGGTATCTGAGCTAATTTGAAACCCTTGTTTTATGCATCACCCCACCTCACCTTTTCCGTTCAGCAGCCATAGTGTGTTTTCTGAACGTGTGACTCTGTTCTGTTTTGTAATTCAGTTCAAGTGTAGCGGTTTTTACATTCCCTCTCTAAGTGATATCTTATGATAAGTGTCTTTTTCTGTGTGACTTATTTCACTTAGAATCGTCGTACCTAAATCCACTCATCGTGCTGCTACTAGCCTTATGACGTGGATTTCATGGCTGAGTGATATTCCATTGTACATGAGGACCACCACTTCTTTATCCATTTTTCTCTTTCCTAGGATATTTAAGGTGTAATGAAGTGGGGGTTCTTGTCAACAGAGCAGCCCTAAACTTTGGGGTGCCTGTGTCTTGCTGATTTTTAGTTTTCCCAATTTATACGCCCATGAGTGGAAGTGCCCTATGCTCTCCAAGCTGTGTTTTTTAGATGTTTCAGAACACACCGTACACTTCTCCAGAGTGGCTGTTGGCAATTTACATCCCACCCATCAGCGTAGCAAGGCTCCCATTTCTCCATGGCCGGTCCTGCATTTCTGGTTTGGACACTTTTTTCCGCATGGCCCTTTTGCCCGCTGGGAAGCGAGACTTCTTTGGAGCGCTGATTGGCCTTTCCAGGTTGCTTGGTTGGCCAAAAAGGGCGTATGCGTTTTTTCCTGAATATATTCAGGAAAAAACGCATACGCCCTTTTTGGCCAAGGGCATCATTGTCCACGTTTTGCCGCTTTTCATGTGCTTTCAAGGCGATTCGAATCTACCTCCTGAAATCTGTTTCCTGCAATTCTGCCTTGCTTTCAAAGCCTCTTCGTTGCCTTCCCTTAATATATTTGTGGACGAGAGGTATCATTTAAAACTCTGCAGGTTTGTGAATTGCAGTGCCCCTGAGCTCCATTTTTCAACTCGCTTTTTTGGGAGCTGGCCGCAAAAGCGCAGGATTGCTTCAGGCCCTCTTCTGGTTCTGGGGGCAGGCTGAGCTTGTGCTTAATTCTTCTTCCTGATGGGAAAATAGAGTGACCTGTGCCTGTCCCAACCCCTAGAGCTAGTCTCTCATTGGTTCCCCCTCTTCCCGTTCTTCCTCAGGACAAATTGCAACCTGTACGGAACAGGAGGTTAAAGGTGCTGATTCTCCAAGGAGGGAGATGGCTAGTAAATCGGCTGGAATGGCGAACCCGAGCAAAGGAGATGAGAAATGAGGTGCGTTTTAGAAACCTTTCCCGATCACACGGTGTACCATCTTCTGGGTTTCTCATGCCTGTTTTCGACGTAGGAAGATGCCCTTGAACCTGGAGATTTGGGACCCATGGGATGGGTACCATGCAGTATTACTTGAAAGGGTCTGCGTTGGCTCACCCAACCTCACCGAACCTCTCAGCCCCAAGAGTGTCCACCCTTATGTCTCAATCAGCTGTGGGTCTAGATATGGTCAATCCAGGTTGCATCACAGCCCCTGAACGAATTTTGTAAGAATTTCTCTCTCTTTCACTGTCTTTGTTTCACGGGTTTTGAAAAGTAATTTATTTTTATAATGGGGTTTAGCTGCTTTTCACGGCTGTGTTTACTCCGCTTTACACCCCCTTGACTCACTTACAGAGAGATATCAATACATAGGTTTGAAGATTCTTACTAGTCAGATATATTCTTGTGCGGTGAATAGGGGGTGTTGAGTCCAGTTCACTGAAAAAGGAGTAGGTCTTGTCTCTTACATATTGGGTTTATGGAACGGTATCTGAGCTAATTTGAAACCCTTGTTTTATGCATCACCCCACCTCACCTTTCGCGTTCAGCAGCCATAGTGTGTTTTCTGAACGTGTGACTCTGTTCTGTTTTGTAATTCAGTTCAAGTGTAGCGGTTTTTACATTCCCTCTCTAAGTGATATCTTATGATAAGTGTCTTTTTCTGTGTGACTTATTTCACTTAGAATCGTCGTACCTAAATCCACTCATCGTGCTGCTACTAGCCTTATGACGTGGATTTCATGGCTGAGTGATATTCCATTGTACATGAGGACCACAACTTCTTTATCCATTTTTCTCTTTCCTAGGATATTTAAGGTGTAATGAAGTGGGGGTTCTTGTCAACAGAGCAGCCCTAAACTTTGGGGTGCCTGTGTCTTGCTGATTTTTAGTTTTCCCAATTTATACGCCCATGAGTGGAAGTGCCCTATGCTCTCCAAGCTGTGTTTTTTAGATGTTTCAGAACACACCGTACACTTCTCCAGAGTGGCTGTTGGCAATTTACATCCCACCCATCAGCGTAGCAAGGCTCCCATTTCTCCATGGCCGGTCCTGCATTTCTGGTTTGGACACTTTTTTCCGCATGGCCCTTTTGCCCGCTGGGAAGCGAGACTTCCTTGGAGCGCTGATTGGTCTTTCCAGGTTGCTTGGTTGGCCAAAAAGGGCGTATGCGTTTTTTCCTGAATATATTCAGGAAAAAACGCATACGCCCTTTTTGGCCAAGGGCATCATTGTCCACGTTTTGCCGCTTTTCATGTGCTTTCAAGGCGATTCGAATCTACCTCCTGAAATCTGTTTCCTGCAATTCTGCCTTGCTTTCAAAGCCTCTTCGTTGCCTTCCCTTAATATATTTGTGGACGAGAGGTATCATTTAAAACTCTGCAGGTTTGTGAATTGCAGTGCCCCTGAGCTCCATTTTTCAACTCGCTTTTTTGGGAGCTGGCCGCAAAAGCGCAGGATTGCTTCAGGCCCTCTTCTGGTTCTGGGGGGCAGGCTGAGCTTGTGCTTAATTCTTCTTCCTGATGGGAAAATAGAGTGACCTGTGCCTGTCCCAACACCTAGAGCTAGTCTCTCATTGGTTCCCCCTCTTCCCGTTCATCCTCAGGACAAATTGCAACCTGTACGGAACAGGAGGTTAAAGGTGCTGATTCTCCAAGGAGGGAGATGGCTAGTAAATCGGCTGGAATGGCGAACCCGAGCAAAGGAGATGATAAATGAGGTGCGTTTTAGAAACCTTTCCCGATCACACGGTGTACCATCTTCTGGGTTTCTCATGCCTGTTTTCGACGTAGGAAGATGCCCTTGAACCTGGAGATTTGGGACCCATGGGATGGGTACCATGCAGTATTACTTGAAAGGGTCTGCGTTGGCTCACCCAACCTCACCGAACCTCTCAGCCCCAAGAGTGTCCACCCTTATGTCTCAATCAGCTGTGGGTCTAGATATGGTCAATCCAGGTTGCATCACAGCCCCTGAACGAATTTTGTAAGAATTTCTCTCTCTTTCACTGCCTTTGTTTCACGGGTTTTGAAAAGTAATTTATTTTTATAATGGGGTTTAGCTGCTTTTCACGGCTGTGTTTATGCCGCTTTACACCCCCTTGACTCACTTACGGAGAGATATCAATACATAGGTTTGAAGATTCTTACTAGTCAGATATATTCTTGTGCGGTGAATAGGGGGTGTTGAGTCCAGTTCACTGAAAAAGGAGTAGGTCTTGTCTCTTACATATTGGGTTTATGGAACGGTATCTGAGCTAATTTGAAACCCTTGTTTTATGCATCACCCCACCTCACCTTTCGCGTTCAGCAGCCATAGTGTGTTTTCTGAACGTGTGACTCTGTTCTGTTTTGTAATTCAGTTCAAGTGTAGCGGTTTTTACATTCCCTCTCTAAGTGATATCTTATGATAAGTGTCTTTTTCTGTGTGACTTATTTCACTTAGAATCGTCGTACCTAAATCCACTCATCGTGCTGCTACTAGCCTTATGACGTGGATTTCATGGCTGAGTGATATTCCATTGTACATGAGGACCACAACTTCTTTATCCATTTTTCTCTTTCCTAGGATATTTAAGGTGTAATGAAGTGGGGGTTCTTGTCAACAGAGCAGCCCTAAACTTTGGGGTGCCTGTGTCTTGCTGATTTTTAGTTTTCCCAATTTATACGCCCATGAGTGGAAGTGCCCTATGCTCTCCAAGCTGTGTTTTTTAGATGTTTCAGAACACACCGTACACTTCTCCAGAGTGGCTGTTGGCAATTTACATCCCACCCATCAGCGTAGCAAGGCTCCCATTTCTCCATGGCCGGTCCTGCATTTCTGGTTTGGACACTTTTTTCCGCATGGCCCTTTTGCCCGCTGGGAAGCGAGACTTCCTTGGAGCGCTGATTGGTCTTTCCAGGTTGCTTGGTTGGCCAAAAAGGGCGTATGCGTTTTTTCCTGAATATATTCAGGAAAAAACGCATACGCCCTTTTTGGCCAAGGGCATCATTGTCCACGTTTTGCCGCTTTTCATGTGCTTTCAAGGCGATTCGAATCTACCTCCTGAAATCTGTTTCCTGCAATTCTGCCTTGCTTTCAAAGCCTCTTCGTTGCCTTCCCTTAATATATTTGTGGACGAGAGGTATCATTTAAAACTCTGCAGGTTTGTGAATTGCAGTGCCCCTGAGCTCCATTTTTCAACTCGCTTTTTTGGGAGCTGGCCGCAAAAGCGCAGGATTGCTTCAGGCCCTCTTCTGGTTCTGGGGGGCAGGCTGAGCTTGTGCTTAATTCTTCTTCCTGATGGGAAAATAGAGTGACCTGTGCCTGTCCCAACACCTAGAGCTAGTCTCTCATTGGTTCCCCCTCTTCCCGTTCATCCTCAGGACAAATTGCAACCTGTACGGAACAGGAGGTTAAAGGTGCTGATTCTCCAAGGAGGGAGATGGCTAGTAAATCGGCTGGAATGGCGAACCCGAGCAAAGGAGATGATAAATGAGGTGCGTTTTAGAAACCTTTCCCGATCACACGGTGTACCATCTTCTGGGTTTCTCATGCCTGTTTTCGACGTAGGAAGATGCCCTTGAACCTGGAGATTTGGGACCCATGGGATGGGTACCATGCAGTATTACTTGAAAGGGTCTGCGTTGGCTCACCCAACCTCACCGAACCTCTCAGCCCCAAGAGTGTCCACCCTTATGTCTCAATCAGCTGTGGGTCTAGATATGGTCAATCCAGGTTGCATCACAGCCCCTGAACGAATTTTGTAAGAATTTCTCTCTCTTTCACTGCCTTTGTTTCACGGGTTTTGAAAAGTAATTTATTTTTATAATGGGGTTTAGCTGCTTTTCACGGCTGTGTTTATGCCGCTTTACACCCCCTTGACTCACTTACGGAGAGATATCAATACATAGGTTTGAAGATTCTTACTAGTCAGATATATTCTTGTGCGGTGAATAGGGGGTGTTGAGTCCAGTTCACTGAAAAAGGAATAGGTCTTGTCTCTTACATATTGGGTTTATGGAACGGTATCTGAGCTAATTTGAAACCCTTGTTTTATGCATCACCCCACCTCACCTTTCCCGTTCAGCAGCCATAGTGTGTTTTCTGAACGTGTGACTCTGTTCTGTTTTGTAATTCAGTTCAAGTGTAGCGGTTTTTACATTCCCTCTCTAAGTGATATCTTATGATAAGTGTCTTTTTCTGTGTGACTTATTTCACTTAGAATCGTCGTACCTAAATCCACTCATCGTGCTGCTACTAGCCTTATGACGTGGATTTCATGGCTGAGTGATATTCCATTGTACATGAGGACCACCACTTCTTTATCCATTTTTCTCTTTCCTAGGATATTTAAGGTGTAATGAAGTGGGGGTTCTTGTCAACAGAGCAGCCCTAAACTTTGGGGTGCCTGTGTCTTGCTGATTTTTAGTTTTCCCAATTTATACGCCCATGAGTGGAAGTGCCCTATGCTCTCCAAGCTGTGTTTTTTAGATGTTTCAGAACACACCGTACACTTCTCCAGAGTGGCTGTTGGCAATTTACATCCCACCCATCAGCGTAGCAAGGCTCCCATTTCTCCATGGCCGGTCCTGCATTTCTGGTTTGGACACTTTTTTCCGCATGGCCCTTTTGCCCGCTGGGAAGCGAGACTTCTTTGGAGCGCTGATTGGCCTTTCCAGGTTGCTTGGTTGGCCAAAAAGGGCGTATGCGTTTTTTCCTGAATATATTCAGGAAAAAACGCATACGCCCTTTTTGGCCAAGGGCATCATTGTCCACGTTTTGCCGCTTTTCATGTGCTTTCAAGGCGATTCGAATCTACCTCCTGAAATCTGTTTCCTGCAATTCTGCCTTGCTTTCAAAGCCTCTTCGTTGCCTTCCCTTAATATATTTGTGGACGAGAGGTATCATTTAAAACTCTGCAGGTTTGTGAATTGCAGTGCCCCTGAGCTCCATTTTTCAACTCGCTTTTTTGGGAGCTGGCCGCAAAAGCGCAGGATTGCTTCAGGCCCTCTTCTGGTTCTGGGGGCAGGCTGAGCTTGTGCTTAATTCTTCTTCCTGATGGGAAAATAGAGTGACCTGTGCCTGTCCCAACCCCTAGAGCTAGTCTCTCATTGGTTCCCCCTCTTCCCGTTCTTCCTCAGGACAAATTGCAACCTGTACGGAACAGGAGGTTAAAGGTGCTGATTCTCCAAGGAGGGAGATGGCTAGTAAATCGGCTGGAATGGCGAACCCGAGCAAAGGAGATGAGAAATGAGGTGCGTTTTAGAAACCTTTCCCGATCACACGGTGTACCATCTTCTGGGTTTCTCATGCCTGTTTTCGACGTAGGAAGATGCCCTTGAACCTGGAGATTTGGGACCCATGGGATGGGTACCATGCAGTATTACTTGAAAGGGTCTGCGTTGGCTCACCCAACCTCACCGAACCTCTCAGCCCCAAGAGTGTCCACCCTTATGTCTCAATCAGCTGTGGGTCTAGATATGGTCAATCCAGGTTGCATCACAGCCCCTGAACGAATTTTGTAAGAATTTCTCTCTCTTTCACTGCCTTTGTTTCACGGGTTTTGAAAAGTAATTTATTTTTATGATGGGGTTTAGCTGCTTTTCACGGCTGTGTTTATGCCGCTTTACACCCCCTTGACTCACTTACGGAGAGATATCAATACATAGGTTTGAAGATTCTTACTAGTCAGATATATTCTTGTGCGGTGAATAGGGGGTGTTGAGTCCAGTTCACTGAAAAAGGAATAGGTCTTGTCTCTTACATATTGGGTTTATGGAACGGTATCGGAGCTAATTTGAAACCCTTGTTTTATGCATCACCCCACCTCACCTTTCCCGTTCAGCAGCCATAGTGTGTTTTCTGAACGTGTGACTCTGTTCTGTTTTGTAATTCAGTTCAAGTGTAGCGGTTTTTACATTCCCTCTCTAAGTGATATCTTATGATAAGTGTCTTTTTCTGTGTGACTTATTTCACTTAGAATCGTCGTACCTAAATCCACTCATCGTGCTGCTACTAGCCTTATGACGTGGATTTCATGGCTGAGTGATATTCCATTGTACATGAGGACCACCACTTCTTTATCCATTTTTCTCTTTCCTAGGATATTTAAGGTGTAATGAAGTGGGGGTTCTTGTCAACAGAGCAGCCCTAAACTTTGGGGTGCCTGTGTCTTGCTGATTTTTAAATTTCCCAATATATACGCCCATGAGTGGAAGTGCCCTATGCTCTCCAAGCTGTGTTTTTTAGATGTTTCAGAACACACCGTACACTTCTCCAGAGTGGCTGTTGGCAAGTTACATCCCACCCATCAGCGTAGCAAGGCTCCCATTTCTCCATGGCCGGTCCTGCATTTCTGGTTTGGACACTTTTTTCCGCATGGCCCTTTTGCCCGCTGGGAAGCGAGACTTCTTTGGAGCGCTGATTGGCCTTTCCAGGTTGCTTGGTTGGCCAAAAAGGGCGTATGCGTTTTTTCCTGAATATATTCAGGAAAAAACGCATACGCCCTTTTTGGCCAAGGGCATCATTGTCCACGTTTTGCCGCTTTTCATGTGCTTTCAAGGCGATTCGAATCTACCTCCTGAAATCTGTTTCCTGCAATTCTGCCTTGCTTTCAAAGCCTCTTCGTTGCCTTCCCTTAATATATTTGTGGACGAGAGGTATCATTTAAAACTCTGCAGGTTTGTGAATTGCAGTGCCCCTGAGCTCCATTTTTCAACTCGCTTTTTTGGGAGCTGGCCGCAAAAGCGCAGGATTGCTTCAGGCCCTCTTCTGGTTCTGGGGGGCAGGCTGAGCTTGTGCTTAATTCTTCTTCCTGATGGGAAAATAGAGTGACCTGTGCCTGTCCCAACACCTAGAGCTAGTCTCTCATTGGTTCCCCCTCTTCCCGTTCATCCTCAGGACAAATTGCAACCTGTACGGAACAGGAGGTTAAAGGTGCTGATTCTCCAAGGAGGGAGATGGCTAGTAAATCGGCTGGAATGGCGAACCCGAGCAAAGGAGATGAGAAATGAGGTGCGTTTTAGAAACCTTTCCCGATCACACGGTGTACCATCTTCTGGGTTTCTCATGCCTGTTTTCGACGTAGGAAGATGCCCTTGAACCTGGAGATTTGGGACCCATGGGATGGGTACCATGCAGTATTACTTGAAAGGGTCTGCGTTGGCTCACCCAACCTCACCGAACCTCTCAGCCCCAAGAGTGTCCACCCTTATGTCTCAATCAGCTGTGGGTCTAGATATGGTCAATCCAGGTTGCATCACAGCCCCTGAACGAATTTTGTAAGAATTTCTCTCTCTTTCACTGCCTTTGTTTCACGGGTTTTGAAAAGTAATTTATTTTTATAATGGGGTTTAGCTGCTTTTCACGGCTGTGTTTATGCCGCTTTACACCCCCTTGACTCACTTACAGAGAGATATCAATACATAGGTGTGAAGATTCTTACTAGTCAGATATATCCTTGTGCGGTGAATAGGGGGTGTTGAGTCCAGTTCACTGAAAAAGGAATAGGTCTTGTCTCTTACATATTGGGTTTATGGAACGGTATCTGAGCTAATTTGAAACCCTTGTTTTATGCATCACCCCACCTCACCTTTCCCGTTCAGCAGCCATAGTGTGTTTTCTAAACGTGTGACTCTGTTCTGTTTTGTAATTCAGTTCAAGTGTAGCGGTTTTTACATTCCCTCTCTAAGTGATATCTTATGATAAGTGTCTTTTTCTGTGTGACTTATTTCACTTAGAATCGTCGTACCTAAATCCACTCATCGTGCTGCTACTAGCCTTATGACGTGGATTTCATGGCTGAGTGATATTCCATTGTACATGAGGACCACCACTTCTTTATCCATTTTTCTCTTTCCTAGGATATTTAAGGTGTAATGAAGTGGGGGTTCTTGTCAACAGAGCAGCCCTAAACTTTGGGGTGCCTGTGTCTTGCTGATTTTTCGTTTTCCCAATTTATACGCCCATGAGTGGAAGTGCCCTATGCTCTCCAAGCTGTGTTTTTTAGATGTTTCAGAACACACCGTACACTTCTCCAGAGTGGCTGTTGGCAAGTTACATCCCACCCATCAGCGTAGCAAGGCTCCCATTTCTCCATGGCCGGTCCTGCATTTCTGGTTTGGACACTTTTTTCCGCATGGCCCTTTTGCCCGCTGGGAAGCGAGACTTCTTTGGAGCGCTGATTGGCCTTTCCAGGTTGCTTGGTTGGCCAAAAAGGGCGTATGCGTTTTTTCCTGAATATATTCAGGAAAAAACGCATACGCCCTTTTTGGCCAAGGGCATCATTGTCCACGTTTTGCCGCTTTTCATGTGCTTTCAAGGCGATTCGAATCTACCTCCTGAAATCTGTTTCCTGCAATTCTGCCTTGCTTTCAAAGCCTCTTCGTTGCCTTCCCTTAATATATTTGTGGACGAGAGGTATCATTTAAAACTCTGCAGGTTTGTGAATTGCAGTGCCCCTGAGCTCCATTTTTCAACTCGCTTTTTTGGGAGCTGGCCGCAAAAGCGCAGGATTGCTTCAGGCCCTCTTCTGGTTCTGGGGGGCAGGCTGAGCTTGTGCTTAATTCTTCTTCCTGATGGGAAAATAGAGTGACCTGTGCCTGTCCCAACACCTAGAGCTAGTCTCTCATTGGTTCCCCCTCTTCCCGTTCATCCTCAGGACAAATTGCAACCTGTACGGAACAGGAGGTTAAAGGTGCTGATTCTCCAAGGAGGGAGATGGCTAGTAAATCGGCTGGAATGGCGAACCCGAGCAAAGGAGATGAGAAATGAGGTGCGTTTTAGAAACCTTTCCCGATCACACGGTGTACCATCTTCTGGGTTTCTCATGCCTGTTTTCGACGTAGGAAGATGCCCTTGAACCTGGAGATTTGGGACCCATGGGATGGGTACCATGCAGTATTACTTGAAAGGGTCTGCGTTGGCTCACCCAACCTCACCGAACCTCTCAGCCCCAAGAGTGTCCACCCTTATGTCTCAATCAGCTGTGGGTCTAGATATGGTCAATCCAGGTTGCATCACAGCCCCTGAACGAATTTTGTAAGAATTTCTCTCTCTTTCACTGCCTTTGTTTCACGGGTTTTGAAAAGTAATTTATTTTTATAATGGGGTTTAGCTGCTTTTCACGGCTGTGTTTATGCCGCTTTACACCCCCTTGACTCACTTACAGAGAGATATCAATACATAGGTTTGAAGATTCTTACTAGTCAGATATATTCTTGTGCGGTGAATAGGGGGTGTTGAGTCCAGTTCACTGAAAAAGGAATAGGTCTTGTCTCTTACATATTGGGTTTATGGAACGGTATCGGAGCTAATTTGAAACCCTTGTTTTATGCATCACCCCACCTCACCTTTCCCGTTCAGCAGCCATAGTGTGTTTTCTGAACGTGTGACTCTGTTCTGTTTTGTAATTCAGTTCAAGTGTAGCGGTTTTTACATTCCCTCTCTAAGTGATATCTTATGATAAGTGTCTTTTTCTGTGTGACTTATTTCACTTAGAATCGTCGTACCTAAATCCACTCATCGTGCTGCTACAAGCCTTATGACGTGGATTTCATGGCTGAGTGATATTCCATTGTACATGAGGACCACAACTTCTTTATCCATTTTTCTCTTTCCTAGGATATTTCAGGTGTAAAGAAGTGGGGGTTCTTGTCAACAGAGCAGCCCTAAACTTTGGGGTTCCTGTGTCTTGCTGATTTTTAGTTTTCCCAATTTATACGCCCATGAGTGGAAGTGCCCTATGCTCTCCAAGCTGTGTTTTTTAGATGTTTCAGAACACACCGTACACTTCTCCAGAGTGGCTGTTGGCAATTTACATCCCACCCATCAGCGTAGCAAGGCTCCCATTTCTCCATGGCCGGTCCTGCATTTCTGGTTTGGACACTTTTTTCCGCATGGCCCTTTTGCCCGCTGGGAAGCGAGACTTCTTTGGAGCGCTGATTGGCCTTTCCAGGTTGCTTGGTTGGCCAAAAAGGGCGTATGCGTTTTTTCCTGAATATATTCAGGAAAAAACGCATACGCCCTTTTTGGCCAAGGGCATCATTGTCCACGTTTTGCCGCTTTTCATGTGCTTTCAAGGCGATTCGAATCTACCTCCTGAAATCTGTTTCCTGCAATTCTGCCTTGCTTTCAAAGCCTCTTCGTTGCCTTCCCTTAATATATTTGTGGACGAGAGGTATCATTTAAAACTCTGCAGGTTTGTGAATTGCAGTGCCCCTGAGCTCCATTTTTCAACTCGCTTTTTTGGGAGCTGGCCGCAAAAGCGCAGGATTGCTTCAGGCCCTCTTCTGGTTCTGGGGGGCAGGCTGAGCTTGTGCTTAATTCTTCTTCCTGATGGGAAAATAGAGTGACCTGTGCCTGTCCCAACACCTAGAGCTAGTCTCTCATTGGTTCCCCCTCTTCCCGTTCATCCTCAGGACAAATTGCAACCTGTACGGAACAGGAGGTTAAAGGTGCTGATTCTCCAAGGAGGGAGATGGCTAGTAAATCGGCTGGAATGGCGAACCCGAGCAAAGGAGATGAGAAATGAGGTGCGTTTTAGAAACCTTTCCCGATCACACGGTGTACCATCTTCTGGGTTTCTCATGCCTGTTTTCGACGTAGGAAGATGCCCTTGAACCTGGAGATTTGGGACCCATGGGATGGGTACCATGCAGTATTACTTGAAAGGGTCTGCGTTGGCTCACCCAACCTCACCGAACCTCTCAGCCCCAAGAGTGTCCACCCTTATGTCTCAATCAGCTGTGGGTCTAGATATGGTCAATCCAGGTTGCATCACAGCCCCTGAACGAATTTTGTAAGAATTTCTCTCTCTTTCACTGCCTTTGTTTCACGGGTATTGAAAAGTCATTTATTTTTATAATGGGGTTTAGCTGCTTTTCACGGCTGTGTTTATGCCGCTTTACACCCCCTTGACTCACTTACAGAGAGATATCAATACATAGGTTTGAAGATTCTTACTAGTCAGATATATTCTTGTGCGGTGAATAGGGGGTGTTGAGTCCAGTTCACTGAAAAAGGAATAGGTCTTGTCTCTTACATATTGGGTTTATGGAACGGTATCGGAGCTAATTTGAAACCCTTGTTTTATGCATCACCCCACCTCACCTTTCCCGTTCAGCAGCCATAGTGTGTTTTCTAAACGTGTGACTCTGTTCTGTTTTGTAATTCAGTTCAAGTGTAGCGGTTTTTACATTCCCTCTCTAAGTGATATCTTATGATAAGTGTCTTTTTCTGTGTGACTTATTTCACTTAGAATCGTCGTACCTAAATCCACTCATCGTGCTGCTACTAGCCTTATGACGTGGATTTCATGGCTGAGTGATATTCCATTGTACATGAGGACCACCACTTCTTTATCCATTTTTCTCTTTCCTAGGATATTTAAGGTGTAATGAAGAGGGGGTTCTTGTCAACAGAGCAGCCCTAAACTTTGGGGTGCCTGTGTCTTGCTGATGTTTAGTTTTCCCAATTTATACGCCCATGAGTGGAAGTGCCCTATGCTCTCCAAGCTGTGTTTTTTAGATGTTTCAGAACACACCGTACACTTCTCCAGAGTGGCTGTTGGCAATTTACATCCCACCCATCAGCGTAGCAAGGCTCCCATTTCTCCATGGCCGGTCCTGCATTTCTGGTTTGGACACTTTTTTCCGCATGGCCCTTTTGCCCGCTGGGAAGCGAGACTTCTTTGGAGCGCTGATTGGCCTTTCCAGGTTGCTTGGTTGGCCAAAAAGGGCGTATGCGTTTTTTCCTGAATATATTCAGGAAAAAACGCATACGCCCTTTTTGGCCAAGGGCATCATTGTCCACGTTTTGCCGCTTTTCATGTGCTTTCAAGGCGATTCGAATCTACCTCCTGAAATCTGTTTCCTGCAATTCTGCCTTGCTTTCAAAGCCTCTTCGTTGCCTTCCCTTAATATATTTGTGGACGAGAGGTATCATTTAAAACTCTGCAGGTTTGTGAATTGCAGTGCCCCTGAGCTCCATTTTTCAACTCGCTTTTTTGGGAGCTGGCCGCAAAAGCGCAGGATTGCTTCAGGCCCTCTTCTGGTTCTGGGGGGCAGGCTGAGCTTGTGCTTAATTCTTCTTCCTGATGGGAAAATAGAGTGACCTGTGCCTGTCCCAACACCTAGAGCTAGTCTCTCATTGGTTCCCCCTCTTCCCGTTCATCCTCAGGACAAATTGCAACCTGTACGGAACAGGAGGTTAAAGGTGCTGATTCTCCAAGGAGGGAGATGGCTAGTAAATCGGCTGGAATGGCGAACCCGAGCAAAGGAGATGAGAAATGAGGTGCGTTTTAGAAACCTTTCCCGATCACACGGTGTACCATCTTCTGGGTTTCTCATGCCTGTTTTCGACGTAGGAAGATGCCCTTGAACCTGGAGATTTGGGACCCATGGGATGGGTACCATGCAGTATTACTTGAAAGGGTCTGCGTTGGCTCACCCAACCTCACCGAACCTCTCAGCCCCAAGAGTGTCCACCCTTATGTCTCAATCAGCTGTGGGTCTAGATATGGTCAATCCAGGTTGCATCACAGCCCCTGAACGAATTTTGTAAGAATTTCTCTCTCTTTCACTGCCTTTGTTTCACGGGTTTTGAAAAGTAATTTATTTTTATAATGGGGTTTAGCTGCTTTTCACGGCTGTGTTTATGCCGCTTTACACCCCCTTGACTCACTTACGGAGAGATATCAATACATAGGTTTGAAGATTCTTACTAGTCAGATATATTCCTGTGCGGTGAATAGGGGGTGTTGAGTCCAGTTCACTGAACAAGGAATAGGTCTTGTCTCTTACATATTGGGTTTATGGAACGGTATCGGAGCTAATTTGAAACCCTTGTTTTATGCATCACCCCACCTCACCTTTCCCGTTCAGCAGCCATAGTGTGTTTTCTGAACGTGTGACTCTGTTCTGTTTTCTAATTCAGTTCAAGTGTAGCGGTTTTTACATTCCCTCTCTAAGTGATATCTTATGATAAGTGTCTTTTTCTGTGTGACTTATTTCACTTAGAATCGTCGTACCTAAATCCACTCATCGTGCTGCTACTAGCCTTATGACGTGGATTTCATGGCTGAGTGATATTCCATTGTACATGAGGACCACCACTTCTTTATCCATTTTTCTCTTTCCTAGGATATTTAAGGTGTAATGAAGTGGGGGTTCTTGTCAACAGAGCAGCCCTAAACTTTGGGGTGCCTGTGTCTTGCTGATGTTTAGTTTTCCCAATTTATACGCCCATGAGTGGAAGTGCCCTATGCTCTCCAAGCTGTGTTTTTTAGATGTTTCAGAACACACCGTACACTTCTCCAGAGTGGCTGTTGGCAATTTACATCCCACCCATCAGCGTAGCAAGGCTCCCATTTCTCCATGGCCGGTCCTGCATTTCTGGTTTGGACACTTTTTTCCGCATGGCCCTTTTGCCCGCTGGGAAGCGAGACTTCTTTGGAGCGCTGATTGGCCTTTCCAGGTTGCTTGGTTGGCCAAAAAGGGCGTATGCGTTTTTTCCTGAATATATTCAGGAAAAAACGCATACGCCCTTTTTGGCCAAGGGCATCATTGTCCACGTTTTGCCGCTTTTCATGTGCTTTCAAGGCGATTCGAATCTACCTCCTGAAATCTGTTTCCTGCAATTCTGCCTTGCTTTCAAAGCCTCTTCGTTGCCTTCCCTTAATATATTTGTGGACGAGAGGTATCATTTAAAACTCTGCAGGTTTGTGAATTGCAGTGCCCCTGAGCTCCATTTTTCAACTCGCTTTTTTGGGAGCTGGCCGCAAAAGCGCAGGATTGCTTCAGGCCCTCTTCTGGTTCTGGGGGGCAGGCTGAGCTTGTGCTTAATTCTTCTTCCTGATGGGAAAATAGAGTGACCTGTGCCTGTCCAAACCCCTAGAGCTAGTCTCTCATTGGTTCCCCCTCTTCCCCTTCATCCTCAGGACAAATTGCAACCTGTACGGAACAGGAGGTTAAAGGTGCTGATTCTCCAAGGAGGGAGATGGCTAGTAAATCGGCTGGAATGGCGAACCCGAGCAAAGGAGATGAGAAATGAGGTGCGTTTTAGAAACCTTTCCCGATCACACGGTGTACCATCTTCTGGGTTTCTCATGCCTGTTTTCGACGTAGGAAGATGCCCTTGAACCTGGAGATTTGGGACCCATGGGATGGGTACCATGCAGTATTACTTGAAAGGGTCTGCGTTGGCTCACCCAACCTCACCGAACCTCTCAGCCCCAAGAGTGTCCACCCTTATGTCTCAATCAGCTGTGGGTCTAGATATGGTCAATCCAGGTTGCATCACAGCCCCTGAACGAATTTTGTAAGAATTTCTCTCTCTTTCACTGCCTTTGTTTCACGGGTTTTGAAAAGTAATTTATTTTTATAATGGGGTTTAGCTGCTTTTCACGGCTGTGTTTATGCCGCTTTACACCCCCTTGACTCACTTACGGAGAGATATCAATACATAGGTTTGAAGATTCTTACTAGTCAGATATATTCTTGTGCGGTGAATAGGGGGTGTTGAGTCCAGTTCACTGAACAAGGAATAGGTCTTGTCTCTTACATATTGGGTTTATGGAACGGTATCGGAGCTAATTTGAAACCCTTGTTTTATGCATCACCCCACCTCACCTTTCCCGTTCAGCAGCCATAGTGTGTTTTCTGAACGTGTGACTCTGTTCTGTTTTCTAATTCAGTTCAAGTGTAGCGGTTTTTACATTCCCTCTCTAAGTGATATCTTATGATAAGTGTCTTTTTCTGTGTGACTTATTTCACTTAGAATCGTCGTACCTAAATCCACTCATCGTGCTGCTACTAGCCTTATGACGTGGATTTCATGGCTGAGTGATATTCCATTGTACATGAGGACCACCACTTCTTTATCCATTTTTCTCTTTCCTAGGATATTTAAGGTGTAAAGAAGTGGGGGTTCTTGTCAACAGAGCAGCCCTAAACTTTGGGGTGCCTGTGTCTTGCTGATTTTTAGTTTTCCCAATTTATACGCCCATGAGTGGAAGTGCCCTATGCTCTCCAAGCTGTGTTTTTTAGATGTTTCAGAACACACCGTACACTTCTCCAGAGTGGCTGTTGGCAATTTACATCCCACCCATCAGCGTAGCAAGGCTCCCATTTCTCCATGGCCGGTCCTGCATTTCTGGTTTGGACACTTTTTTCCGCATGGCCCTTTTGCCCGCTGGGAAGCGAGACTTCTTTGGAGCGCTGATTGGCCTTTCCAGGTTGCTTGGTTGGCCAAAAAGGGCGTATGCGTTTTTTCCTGAATATATTCAGGAAAAAACGCATACGCCCTTTTTGGCCAAGGGCATCATTGTCCACGTTTTGCCGCTTTTCATGTGCTTTCAAGGCGATTCGAATCTACCTCCTGAAATCTGTTTCCTGCAATTCTGCCTTGCTTTCAAAGCCTCTTCGTTGCCTTCCCTTAATATATTTGTGGACGAGAGGTATCATTTAAAACTCTGCAGGTTTGTGAATTGCAGTGCCCCTGAGCTCCATTTTTCAACTCGCTTTTTTGGGAGCTGGCCGCAAAAGCGCAGGATTGCTTCAGGCCCTCTTCTGGTTCTGGGGGGCAGGCTGAGCTTGTGCTTAATTCTTCTTCCTGATGGGAAAATAGAGTGACCTGTGCCTGTCCCAACCCCTAGAGCTAGTCTCTCATTGGTTCCCCCTCTTCCCGTTCATCCTCAGGACAAATTGCAACCTGTACGGAACAGGAGGTTAAAGGTGCTGATTCTCCAAGGAGGGAGATGGCTAGTAAATCGGCTGGAATGGCGAACCCGAGCAAAGGAGATGAGAAATGAGGTGCGTTTTAGAAACCTTTCCCGATCACACGGTGTACCATCTTCTGGGTTTCTCATGCCTGTTTTCGACGTAGGAAGATGCCCTTGAACCTGGAGATTTGGGACCCATGGGATGGGTACCATGCAGTATTACTTGAAAGGGTCTGCGTTGGCTCACCCAACCTCACCGAACCTCTCAGCCCCAAGAGTGTCCACCCTTATGTCTCAATCAGCTGTGGGTCTAGATATGGTCAATCCAGGTTGCATCACAGCCCCTGAACGAATTTTGTAAGAATTTCTCTCTCTTTCACTGCCTTTGTTTCACGGGTTTTGAAAAGTAATTTATTTTTATAATGGGGTTTAGCTGCTTTTCACGGCTGTGTTTATGCCGCTTTACACCCCCTTGACTCACTTACGGAGAGATATCAATACATAGGTTTGAAGATTCTTACTAGTCAGATATATTCTTGTGCGGTGAATAGGGGGTGTTGAGTCCAGTTCACTGAAAAAGGAATAGGTCTTGTCTCTTACATATTGGGTTTATGGAACGGTATCTGAGCTAATTTGAAACCCTTGTTTTATGCATCACCCCACCTCACCTTTCCCGTTCAGCAGCCATAGTGTGTTTTCTGAACGTGTGACTCTGTTCTGTTTTGTAATTCAGTTCAAGTGTAGCGGTTTTTACATTCCCTCTCTAAGTGATATCTTATGATAAGTGTCTTTTTCTGTGTGACTTATTTCACTTAGAATCGTCGTACCTAAATCCACTCATCGTGCTGCTACTAGCCTTATGACGTGGATTTCATGGCTGAGTGATATTCCATTGTACATGAGGACCACCACTTCTTTATCCATTTTTCTCTTTCCTAGGATATTTAAGGTGTAATGAAGTGGGGGTTCTTGTCAACAGAGCAGCCCTAAACTTTGGGGTGCCTGTGTCTTGCTGATTTTTAGTTTTCGCAATTTATACGCCCATGAGTGGAAGTGCCCTATGCTCTCCAAGCTGTGTTTTTTAGATGTTTCAGAACACACCGTACACTTCTCCAGAGTGGCTGTTGGCAATTTACATCCCACCCATCAGCGTAGCAAGGCTCCCATTTCTCCATGGCCGGTCCTGCATTTCTGGTTTGGACACTTTTTTCCGCATGGCCCTTTTGCCCGCTGGGAAGCGAGACTTCTTTGGAGCGCTGATTGGCCTTTCCAGGTTGCTTGGTTGGCCAAAAAGGGCGTATGCGTTTTTTCCTGAATATATTCAGGAAAAAACGCATACGCCCTTTTTGGCCAAGGGCATCATTGTCCACGTTTTGCCGCTTTTCATGTGCTTTCAAGGCGATTCGAATCTACCTCCTGAAATCTGTTTCCTGCAATTCTGCCTTGCTTTCAAAGCCTCTTCGTTGCCTTCCCTTAATATATTTGTGGACGAGAGGTATCATTTAAAACTCTGCAGGTTTGTGAATTGCAGTGCCCCTGAGCTCCATTTTTCAACTCGCTTTTTTGGGAGCTGGCCGCAAAAGCGCAGGATTGCTTCAGGCCCTCTTCTGGTTCTGGGGGGCAGGCTGAGCTTGTGCTTAATTCTTCTTCCTGATGGGAAAATAGAGTGACCTGTGCCTGTCCCAACACCTAGAGCTAGTCTCTCATTGGTTCCCCCTCTTCCCGTTCATCCTCAGGACAAATTGCAACCTGTACGGAACAGGAGGTTAAAGGTGCTGATTCTCCAAGGAGGGAGATGGCTAGTAAATCGGCTGGAATGGCGAACCCGAGGAAAGGAGATGAGAAATGAGGTGCGTTTTAGAAACCTTTCCCGATCACACGGTGTACCATCTTCTGGGTTTCTCATGCCTGTTTTCGACGTAGGAAGATGCCCTTGAACCTGGAGATTTGGGACCCATGGGATGGGTACCATGCAGTATTACTTGAAAGGGTCTGCGTTGGCTCACCCAACCTCACCGAACCTCTCAGCACCAAGAGTGTCCACCCTTATGTCTCAATCAGCTGTGGGTCTAGATATGGTCAATCCAGGTTGCATCACAGCCCCTGAACGAATTTTGTAAGAATTTCTCTCTCTTTCACTGTCTTTGTTTCACGGGTATTGAAAAGTCATTTATTTTTATAATGGGGTTTAGCTGCTTTTCACGGCTGTGTTTATGCCGCTTTACACCCCCTTGACTCACTTACAGAGAGATATCAATACATAGGTTTGAAGATTCTTACTAGTCAGATATATCCTTGTGCGGTGAATAGGGGGTGTTGAGTCCAGTTCACTGAAAAAGGAATAGGTCTTGTCTCTTACATATTGGGTTTATGGAACGGTATCTGAGCTAATTTGAAACCCTTGTTTTATGCATCACCCCACCTCACCTTTCCCGTTCAGCAGCCATAGTGTGTTTTCTAAACGTGTGACTCTGTTCTGTTTTGTAATTCATTTCAAGTGTAGCGGTTTTTACATTCCCTCTCTAAGTGATATCTTATGATAAGTGTCTTTTTCTGTGTGACTTATTTCACTTAGAATCGTCGTACCTAAATCCACTCATCGTGCTGCTACTAGCCTTATGACGTGGATTTCATGGCTGAGTGATATTCCATTGTACATGAGGACCACCACTTCTTTATCCATTTTTCTCTTTCCTAGGATATTTAAGGTGTAATGAAGTGGGGGTTCTTGTCAACAGAGCAGCCCTAAACTTTGGGGTGCCTGTGTCTTGCTGATTTTTAGTTTTCCCAATTTATACGCCCATGAGTGGAAGTGCCCTATGCTCTCCAAGCTGTGTTTTTTAGATGTTTCAGAACACACCGTACACTTCTCCAGAGTGGCTGTTGGCAATTTACATCCCACCCATCAGCGTAGCAAGGCTCCCATTTCTCCATGGCCGGTCCTGCATTTCTGGTTTGGACACTTTTTTCCGCATGGCCCTTTTGCCCGCTGGGAAGCGAGACTTCTTTGGAGCGCTGATTGGCCTTTCCAGGTTGCTTGGTTGGCCAAAAAGGGCGTATGCGTTTTTTCCTGAATATATTCAGGAAAAAACGCATACGCCCTTTTTGGCCAAGGGCATCATTTTCCACGTTTTGCCGCTTTTCATGTGCTTTCAAGGCGATTCGAATCTACCTCCTGAAATCTGTTTCCTGCAATTCTGCCTTGCTTTCAAAGCCTCTTCGTTGCCTTCCCTTAATATATTTGTGGACGAGAGGTATCATTTAAAACTCTGCAGGTTTGTGAATTGCAGTGCCCCTGAGCTCCATTTTTCAACTCGCTTTTTTGGGAGCTGGCCGCAAAAGCGCAGGATTGCTTCAGGCCCTCTTCTGGTTCTGGGGGGCAGGCTGAGCTTGTGCTTAATTCTTCTTCCTGATGGGAAAATAGAGTGACCTGTGCCTGTCCCAACCCCTAGAGCTAGTCTCTCATTGGTTCCCCCTCTTGCGGTTCATCCTCAGGACAAATTGCAACCTGTACGGAACAGGAGGTTAAAGGTGCTGATTCTCCAAGGAGGGAGATGGCTAGTAAATCGGCTGGAATGGCGAACCCGAGCAAAGGAGATGAGAAATGAGGTGCGTTTTAGAAACCTTTCCCGATCACACGGTGTACCATCTTCTGGGTTTCTCATGCCTGTTTTCGACGTAGGAAGATGCCCTTGAACCTGGAGATTTGGGACCCATGGGATGGGTACCATGCAGTATTACTTGAAAGGGTCTGCGTTGGCTCACCCAACCTCACCGAACCTCTCAGCCCCAAGAGTGTCCACCCTTATGTCTCAAGCAGCTGTGGGTCTAGATATGGTCAATCCAGGTTGCATCACAGCCCCTAAACGAATTTTGTAAGAATTTCTCTCTCTTTCACTGTCTTTGTTTCACGGGTATTGAAAAGTCATTTATTTTTATAATGGGGTTTAGCTGCTTTTCACGGCTGTGTTTATGCCGCTTTACACCCCCTTGACTCACTTACAGAGAGATATCAATACATAGGTTTGAAGATTCTTACTAGTCAGATATATCCTTGTGCGGTGAATAGGGGGTGTTGAGTCCAGTTCACTGAAAAAGGAATAGGTCTTGTCTCTTACATATTGGGTTTATGGAACGGTATCTGAGCTAATTTGAAACCCTTGTTTTATGCATCACCCCACCTCACCTTTCCCGTTCAGCAGCCATAGTGTGTTTTCTAAACGTGTGACTCTGTTCTGTTTTGTAATTCAGTTCAAGTGTAGCGGTTTTTACATTCCCTCTCTAAGTGATATCTTATGATAAGTGTCTTTTTCTGTGTGACTTATTTCACTTAGAATCGTCGTACCTAAATCCACTCATCGTGCTGCTACTAGCCTTATGACGTGGATTTCATGGCTGAGTGATATTCCATTGTACATGAGGACGACCACTTCTTTATCCATTTTTCTCTTTCCTAGGATATTTAAGGTGTAAAGAAGTGGGGGTTCTTGTCAACAGAGCAGCCCTAAACTTTGGGGTGCCTGTGTCTTGCTGATTTTTAGTTTTCCCAATTTATACGCCCATGAGTGGAAGTGCCCTATGCTCTCCAAGCTGTGTTTTTTAGATGTTTCAGAACACACCGTACACTTCTCCAGAGTGGCTGTTGGCAATTTACATCCCACCCATCAGCATAGCAAGGCTCCCATTTCTCCATGGCCGGTCCTGCATTTCTGGTTTGGACACTTTTTTCCGCATGGCCCTTTTGCCCGCTGGGAAGCGAGACTTCTTTGGAGCGCTGATTGGCCTTTCCAGGTTGCTTGGTTGGCCAAAAAGGGCGTATGCGTTTTTTCCTGAATATATTCAGGAAAAAACGCATACGCCCTTTTTGGCCAAGGGCATCATTGTCCACGTTTTGCCGCTTTTCATGTGCTTTCAAGGCGATTCGAATCTACCTCCTGAAATCTGTTTCCTGCAATTCTGCCTTGCTTTCAAAGCCTCTTCGTTGCCTTCCCTTAATATATTTGTGGACGAGAGGTATCATTTAAAACTCTGCAGGTTTGTGAATTGCAGTGTCCCTGAGCTCCATTTTTCAACTCGCTTTTTTGGGAGCTGGCCGCAAAAGCGCAGGATTGCTTCAGGCCCTCTTCTGGTTCTGGGGGGCAGGCTGAGCTTGTGCTTAATTCTTCTTCCTGATGGGAAAATAGAGTGACCTGTGCCTGTCCCAACCCCTAGAGCTAGTCTCTCATTGGTTCCCCCTCTTCCCGTTCATCCTCAGGACAAATTGCAACCTGTACGGAACAGGAGGTTAAAGGTGCTGATTCTCCAAGGAGGGAGATGGCTAGTAAATCGGCTGGAATGGCGAACCCGAGCAAAGGAGATGAGAAATGAGGTGCGTTTTAGAAACCTTTCCCGATCACACGGTGTACCATCTTCTGGGTTTCTCATGCCTGTTTTCGACGTAGGAAGATGCCCTTGAACCTGGAGATTTGGGACCCATGGGATGGGTACCATGCAGTATTACTTGAAAGGGTCTGCGTTGGCTCACCCAACCTCACCGAACCTCTCAGCCCCAAGAGTGTCCACCCTTATGTCTCAATCAGCTGTGGGTCTAGATATGGTCAATCCAGGTTGCATCACAGCCCCTGAACGAATTTTGTAAGAATTTCTCTCTCTTTCACTGCCTTTGTTTCACGGGTTTTGAAAAGTAATTTATTTTTATAATGGGGTTTAGCTGCTTTTCACGGCTGTGTTTATGCCGCTTTACACCCCCTTGACTCACTTACGGAGAGATATCAATACATAGGTTTGAAGATTCTTACTAGTCAGATATATTCTTGTGCGGTGAATAGGGGGTGTTGAGTCCAGTTCACTGAAAAAGGAATAGGTCTTGTCTCTTACATATTGGGTTTATGGAACGGTATCGGAGCTAATTTGAAACCCTTGTTTTATGCATCACCCCACCTCACCTTTCCCGTTCAGCAGCCATAGTGTGTTTTCTGAACGTGTGACTCTGTTCTGTTTTGTAATTCAGTTCAAGTGTAGCGGTTTTTACATTCCCTCTCTAAGTGATATCTTATGATAAGTGTCTTTTTCTGTGTGACTTATTTCACTTAGAATCGTCGTACCTAAATCCACTCATCGTGCTGCTACTAGCCTTATGACGTGGATTTCATGGCTGAGTGATATTCCATTGTACATGAGGACCACCACTTCTTTATCCATTTTTCTCTTTCCTAGGATATTTAAGGTGTAATGAAGTGGGGGTTCTTGTCAACAGAGCAGCCCTAAACTTTGGGGTGCCTGTGTCTTGCTGATTTTTAGTTTTCCCAATTTATACGCCCATGAGTGGAAGTGCCCTATGCTCTCCAAGCTGTGTTTTTTAGATGTTTCAGAACACACCGTACACTTCTCCAGAGTGGCTGTTGGCAATTTACATCCCACCCATCAGCGTAGCAAGGCTCCCATTTCTCCATGGCCGGTCCTGCATTTCTGGTTTGGACACTTTTTTCCGCATGGCCCTTTTGCCCGCTGGGAAGCGAGACTTCTTTGGAGCGCTGATTGGCCTTTCCAGGTTGCTTGGTTGGCCAAAAAGGGCGTATGCGTTTTTTCCTGAATATATTCAGGAAAAAACGCATACGCCCTTTTTGGCCAAGGGCATCATTGTCCACGTTTTGCCGCTTTTCATGTGCTTTCAAGGCGATTCGAATCTACCTCCTGAAATCTGTTTCCTGCAATTCTGCCTTGCTTTCAAAGCCTCTTCGTTGCCTTCCCTTAATATATTTGTGGACGAGAGGTATCATTTAAAACTCTGCAGGTTTGTGAATTGCAGTGCCCCTGAGCTCCATTTTTCAACTCGCTTTTTTGGGAGCTGGCCGCAAAAGCGCAGGATTGCTTCAGGCCCTCTTCTGGTTCTGGGGGGCAGGCTGAGCTTGTGCTTAATTCTTCTTCCTGATGGGAAAATAGAGTGACCTGTGCCTGTCCCAACACCTAGAGCTAGTCTCTCATTGGTTCCCCCTCTTCCCGTTCATCCTCAGGACAAATTGCAACCTGTACGGAACAGGAGGTTAAAGGTGCTGATTCTCCAAGGAGGGAGATGGCTAGTAAATCGGCTGGAATGGCGAACCCGAGCAAAGGAGATGAGAAATGAGGTGCGTTTTAGAAACCTTTCCCGATCACACGGTGTACCATCTTCTGGGTTTCTCATGCCTGTTTTCGACGTAGGAAGATGCCCTTGAACCTGGAGATTTGGGACCCATGGGATGGGTACCATGCAGTATTACTTGAAAGGGTCTGCGTTGGCTCACCCAACCTCACCGAACCTCTCAGCCCCAAGAGTGTCCACCCTTATGTCTCAATCAGCTGTGGGTCTAGATATGGTCAATCCAGGTTGCATCACAGCCCCTGAACGAATTTTGTAAGAATTTCTCTCTCTTTCACTGCCTTTGTTTCACGGGTTTTGAAAAGTAATTTATTTTTATAATGGGGTTTAGCTGCTTTTCACGGCTGTGTTTATGCCGCTTTACACCCCCTTGACTCACTTACGGAGAGATATCAATACATAGGTTTGAAGATTCTTACTAGTCAGATATATTCTTGTGCAGTGAATAGGGGGTGTTGAGTCCAGTTCACTGAAAAAGGAATAGGTCTTGTCTCTTACATATTGGGTTTATGGAACGGTATCGGAGCTAATTTGAAACCCTTGTTTTATGCATCACCCCACCTCACCTTTCCCGTTCAGCAGCCATAGTGTGTTTTCTGAACGTGTGACTCTGTTCTGTTTTGTAATTCAGTTCAAGTGTAGCGGTTTTTACATTCCCTCTCTAAGTGATATCTTATGATAAGTGTCTTTTTCTGTGTGACTTATTTCACTTAGAATCGTCGTACCTAAATCCACTCATCGTGCTGCTACTAGCCTTATGACGTGGATTTCATGGCTGAGTGATATTCCATTGTACATGAGGACCACCACTTCTTTATCCATTTTTCTCTTTCCTAGGATATTTCAGGTGTAATGAAGTGGGGGTTCTTGTCAACAGAGCAGCCCTAAACTGTGGGGTGCCTGTGTCTTGCTGATTTTTAGTTTTCCCAATTTATACGCCCATGAGTGGAAGTGCCCTATGCTCTCCAAGCTGTGTTTTTTAGATGTTTCAGAACACACCGTACACTTCTCCAGAGTGGCTGTTGGCAATTTACATCCCACCCATCAGCGTAGCAAGGCTCCCATTTCTCCATGGCCGGTCCTGCATTTCTGGTTTGGACACTTTTTTCCGCATGGCCCTTTTGCCCGCTGGGAAGCGAGACTTCTTTGGAGCGCTGATTGGCCTTTCCAGGTTGCTTGGTTGGCCAAAAAGGGCGTATGCGTTTTTTCCTGAATATATTCAGGAAAAAACGCATACGCCCTTTTTGGCCAAGGGCATCATTGTCCACGTTTTGCCGCTTTTCATGTGCTTTCAAGGCGATTCGAATCTACCTCCTGAAATCTGTTTCCTGCAATTCTGCCTTGCTTTCAAAGCCTCTTCGTTGCCTTCCCTTAATATATTTGTGGACGAGAGGTATCATTTAAAACTCTGCAGGTTTGTGAATTGCAGTGCCCCTGAGCTCCATTTTTCAACTCGCTTTTTTGGGAGCTGGCCGCAAAAGCGCAGGATTGCTTCAGGCCCTCTTCTGGTTCTGGGGGGCAGGCTGAGCTTGTGCTTAATTCTTCTTCCTGATGGGAAAATAGAGTGACCTGTGCCTGTCCCAACACCTAGAGCTAGTCTCTCATTGGTTCCCCCTCTTCCCGTTCATCCTCAGGACAAATTGCAACCTGTACGGAACAGGAGGTTAAAGGTGCTGATTCTCCAAGGAGGGAGATGGCTAGTAAATCGGCTGGAATGGCGAACCCGAGCAAAGGAGATGAGAAATGAGGTGCGTTTTAGAAACCTTTCCCGATCACACGGTGTACCATCTTCTGGGTTTCTCATGCCTGTTTTCGACGTAGGAAGATGCCCTTGAACCTGGAGATTTGGGACCCATGGGATGGGTACCATGCAGTATTACTTGAAAGGGTCTGCGTTGGCTCACCCAACCTCACCGAACCTCTCAGCCCCAAGAGTGTCCACCCTTATGTCTCAATCAGCTGTGGGTCTAGATATGGTCAATCCAGGTTGCATCACAGCCCCTGAACGAATTTTGTAAGAATTTCTCTCTCTTTCACTGCCTTTGTTTCACGGGTTTTGAAAAGTAATTTATTTTTATAATGGGGTTTAGCTGCTTTTCACGGCTGTGTTTATGCCGCTTTACACCCCCTTGACTCACTTACGGAGAGATATCAATACATAGGTTTGAAAATTCTTACTAGTCAGATATATTCTTGTGCGGTGAATAGGGGGTGTTGAGTCCAGTTCACTGAAAAAGGAATAGGTCTTGTCTCTTACATATTGGGTTTATGGAACGGTATCGGAGCTAATTTGAAACCCTTGTTTTATGCATCACCCCACCTCACCTTTCCCGTTCAGCAGCCATAGTGTGTTTTCTGAACGTGTGACTCTGTTCTGTTTTGTAATTCAGTTCAAGTGTAGCGGTTTTTACATTCCCTCTCTAAGTGATATCTTATGATAAGTGTCTTTTTCTGTGTGACTTATTTCACTTAGAATCGTCGTACCTAAATCCACTCATCGTGCTGCTACTAGCCTTATGACGTGGATTTCATGGCTGAGTGATATTCCATTGTACATGAGGACCACCACTTCTTTATCCATTTTTCTCTTTCCTAGGATATTTAAGGTGTAATGAAGTGGGGGTTCTTGTCAACAGAGCAGCCCTAAACTTTGGGGTGCCTGTGTCTTGCTGATTTTTAGTTTTCCCAATTTATACGCCCATGAGTGGAAGTGCCCTATGCTCTCCAAGCTGTGTTTTTTAGATGTTTCAGAACACACCGTACACTTCTCCAGAGTGGCTGTTGGCAATTTACATCCCACCCATCAGCGTAGCAAGGCTCCCATTTCTCCATGGCCGGTCCTGCATTTCTGGTTTGGACACTTTTTTCCGCATGGCCCTTTTGCCCGCTGGGAAGCGAGACTTCTTTGGAGCGCTGATTGGCCTTTCCAGGTTGCTTGGTTGGCCAAAAAGGGCGTATGCGTTTTTTCCTGAATATATTCAGGAAAAAACGCATACGCCCTTTTTGGCCAAGGGCATCATTGTCCACGTTTTGCCGCTTTTCATGTGCTTTCAAGGCGATTCGAATCTACCTCCTGAAATCTGTTTCCTGCAATTCTGCCTTGCTTTCAAAGCCTCTTCGTTGCCTTCCCTTAATATATTTGTGGACGAGAGGTATCATTTAAAACTCTGCAGGTTTGTGAATTGCAGTGCCCCTGAGCTCCATTTTTCAACTCGCTTTTTTGGGAGCTGGCCGCAAAAGCGCAGGATTGCTTCAGGCCCTCTTCTGGTTCTGGGGGGCAGGCTGAGCTTGTGCTTAATTCTTCTTCCTGATGGGAAAATAGAGTGACCTGTGCCTGTCCCAACACCTAGAGCTAGTCTCTCATTGGTTCCCCCTCTTCCCGTTCATCCTCAGGACAAATTGCAACCTGTACGGAACAGGAGGTTAAAGGTGCTGATTCTCCAAGGAGGGAGATGGCTAGTAAATCGGCTGGAATGGCGAACCCGAGCAAAGGAGATGAGAAATGAGGTGCGTTTTAGAAACCTTTCCCGATCACACGGTGTACCATCTTCTGGGTTTCTCATGCCTGTTTTCGACGTAGGAAGATGCCCTTGAACCTGGAGATTTGGGACCCATGGGATGGGTACCATGCAGTATTACTTGAAAGGGTCTGCGTTGGCTCACCCAACCTCACCGAACCTCTCAGCCCCAAGAGTGTCCACCCTTATGTCTCAATCAGCTGTGGGTCTAGATATGGTCAATCCAGGTTGCATCACAGCCCCTGAACGAATTTTGTAAGAATTTCTCTCTCTTTCACTGCCTTTGTTTCACGGGTTTTGAAAAGTAATTTATTTTTATAATGGGGTTTAGCTGCTTTTCACGGCTGTGTTTATGCCGCTTTACACCCCCTTGACTCACTTACGGAGAGATATCAATACATAGGTTTGAAAATTCTTACTAGTCAGATATATTCTTGTGCGGTGAATAGGGGGTGTTGAGTCCAGTTCACTGAAAAAGGAATAGGTCTTGTCTCTTACATATTGGGTTTATGGAACGGTATCGGAGCTAATTTGAAACCCTTGTTTTATGCATCACCCCACCTCACCTTTCCCGTTCAGCAGCCATAGTGTGTTTTCTGAACGTGTGACTCTGTTCTGTTTTGTAATTCAGTTCAAGTGTAGCGGTTTTTACATTCCCTCTCTAAGTGATATCTTATGATAAGTGTCTTTTTCTGTGTGACTTATTTCACTTAGAATCGTCGTACCTAAATCCACTCATCGTGCTGCTACTAGCCTTATGACGTGGATTTCATGGCTGAGTGATATTCCATTGTACATGAGGACCACCACTTCTTTATCCATTTTTCTCTTTCCTAGGATATTTAAGGTGTAATGAAGTGGGGGTTCTTGTCAACAGAGCAGCCCTAAACTTTGGGGTGCCTGTGTCTTGCTGATTTTTAGTTTTCCCAATTTATACGCCCATGAGTGGAAGTGCCCTATGCTCTCCAAGCTGTGTTTTTTAGATGTTTCAGAACACACCGTACACTTCTCCAGAGTGGCTGTTGGCAATTTACATCCCACCCATCAGCGTAGCAAGGCTCCCATTTCTCCATGGCCGGTCCTGCATTTCTGGTTTGGACACTTTTTTCCGCATGGCCCTTTTGCCCGCTGGGAAGCGAGACTTCTTTGGAGCGCTGATTGGCCTTTCCAGGTTGCTTGGTTGGCCAAAAAGGGCGTATGCGTTTTTTCCTGAATATATTCAGGAAAAAACGCATACGCCCTTTTTGGCCAAGGGCATCATTGTCCACGTTTTGCCGCTTTTCATGTGCTTTCAAGGCGATTCGAATCTACCTCCTGAAATCTGTTTCCTGCAATTCTGCCTTGCTTTCAAAGCCTCTTCGTTGCCTTCCCTTAATATATTTGTGGACGAGAGGTATCATTTAAAACTCTGCAGGTTTGTGAATTGCAGTGCCCCTGAGCTCCATTTTTCAACTCGCTTTTTTGGGAGCTGGCCGCAAAAGCGCAGGATTGCTTCAGGCCCTCTTCTGGTTCTGGGGGGCAGGCTGAGCTTGTGCTTAATTCTTCTTCCTGATGGGAAAATAGAGTGACCTGTGCCTGTCCCAACCCCTAGAGCTAGTCTCTCATTGGTTCCCCCTCTTCCCGTTCATCCTCAGGACAAATTGCAACCTGTACGGAACAGGAGGTTAAAGGTGCTGATTCTCCAAGGAGGGAGATGGCTAGTAAATCGGCTGGAATGGCGAACCCGAGCAAAGGAGATGAGAAATGAGGTGCGTTTTAGAAACCTTTCCCGATCACACGGTGTACCATCTTCTGGGTTTCTCATGCCTGTTTTCGACGTAGGAAGATGCCCTTGAACCTGGAGATTTGGGACCCATGGGATGGGTACCATGCAGTATTACTTGAAAGGGTCTGCGTTGGCTCACCCAACCTCACCGAACCTCTCAGCCCCAAGAGTGTCCACCCTTATGTCTCAAGCAGCTGTGGGTCTAGATATGGTCAATCCAGGTTGCATCACAGCCCCTGAACGAATTTTGTAAGAATTTCTCTCTCTTTCACTGTCTTTGTTTCACGGGTATTGAAAAGTAATTTATTTTTTAATGGGGTTTAGCTGCTTTTCACGGCTGTGTTTATGCCGCTTTACACCCCCTTGACTCACTTACAGAGAGATATCAATACATAGGTTTGAAGATTCTTACTAGTCAGATATATCCTTGTGCGGTGAATAGGGGGTGTTGAGTCCAGTTCACTGAAAAAGGAATAGGTCTTGTCTCTTACATATTGGGTTTATGGAACGGTATCGGAGCTAATTTGAAACCCTTGTTTTATGCATCACCCCACCTCACCTTTCCCGTTCAGCAGCCATAGTGTGTTTTCTAAACGTGTGACTCTGTTCTGTTTTGTAATTCAGTTCAAGTGTAGCGGTTTTTACATTCCCTCTCTAAGTGATATCTTATGATAAGTGTCTTTTTCTGTGTGACTTATTTCACTTAGAATCGTCGTACCTAAATCCACTCATCGTGCTGCTACTAGCCTTATGACGTGGATTTCATGGCTGAGTGATATTCCATTGTACATGAGGACCACCACTTCTTTATCCATTTTTCTCTTTCCTAGGATATTTAAGGTGTAAAGAAGTGGGGGTTCTTGTCAACAGAGCAGCCCTAAACTGTGGGGTGCCTGTGTCTTGCTGATTTTTAGTTTTCCCAATTTATACGCCCATGAGTGGAAGTGCCCTATGCTCTCCAAGCTGTGTTTTTTAGATGTTTCAGAACACACCGTACACTTCTCCAGAGTGGCTGTTGGCAATTTACATCCCACCCATCAGCGTAGCAAGGCTCCCATTTCTCCATGGCCGGTCCTGCATTTCTGGTTTGGACACTTTTTTCCGCATGGCCCTTTTGCCCGCTGGGAAGCGAGACTTCTTTGGAGCGCTGATTGGCCTTTCCAGGTTGCTTGGTTGGCCAAAAAGGGCGTATGCGTTTTTTCCTGAATATATTCAGGAAAAAACGCATACGCCCTTTTTGGCCAAGGGCATCATTGTCCACGTTTTGCCGCTTTTCATGTGCTTTCAAGGCGATTCGAATCTACCTCCTGAAATCTGTTTCCTGCAATTCTGCCTTGCTTTCAAAGCCTCTTCGTTGCCTTCCCTTAATATATTTGTGGACGAGAGGTATCATTTAAAACTCTGCAGGTTTGTGAATTGCAGTGCCCCTGAGCTCCATTTTTCAACTCGCTTTTTTGGGAGCTGGCCGCAAAAGCGCAGGATTGCTTCAGGCCCTCTTCTGGTTCTGGGGGGCAGGCTGAGCTTGTGCTTAATTCTTCTTCCTGATGGGAAAATAGAGTGACCTGTGCCTGTCCCAACACCTAGAGCTAGTCTCTCATTGGTTCCCCCTCTTCCCGTTCATCCTCAGGACAAATTGCAACCTGTACGGAACAGGAGGTTAAAGGTGCTGATTCTCCAAGGAGGGAGATGGCTAGTAAATCGGCTGGAATGGCGAACCCGAGCAAAGGAGATGAGAAATGAGGTGCGTTTTAGAAACCTTTCCCGATCACACGGTGTACCATCTTCTGGGTTTCTCATGCCTGTTTTCGACGTAGGAAGATGCCCTTGAACCTGGAGATTTGGGACCCATGGGATGGGTACCATGCAGTATTACTTGAAAGGGTCTGCGTTGGCTCACCCAACCTCACCGAACCTCTCAGCCCCAAGAGTGTCCACCCTTATGTCTCAATCAGCTGTGGGTCTAGATATGGTCAATCCAGGTTGCATCACAGCCCCTGAACGAATTTTGTAAGAATTTCTCTCTCTTTCACTGCCTTTGTTTCACGGGTTTTGAAAAGTAATTTATTTTTATAATGGGGTTTAGCTGCTTTTTACGGCTGTGTTTATGCCGCTTTACACCCCCTTGACTCACTTACAGAGAGATATCAATACATAGGTTTGAAGATTCTTACTAGTCAGATATATTCTTGTGCGGTGAATAGGGGGTGTTGAGTCCAGTTCACTGAAAAAGGAATAGGTCTTGTCTCTTACATATTGGGTTTATGGAACGGTATCGGAGCTAATTTGAAACCCTTGTTTTATGCATCACCCCACCTCACCTTTCCCGTTCAGCAGCCATAGTGTGTTTTCTGAACGTGTGACTCTGTTCTGTTTTGTAATTCAGTTCAAGTGTAGCGGTTTTTACATTCCCTCTCTAAGTGATATCTTATGATAAGTGTCTTTTTCTGTGTGACTTATTTCACTTAGAATCGTCGTACCTAAATCCACTCATCGTGCTGCTACTAGCCTTATGACGTGGATTTCATGGCTGAGTGATATTCCATTGTACATGAGGACCACCACTTCTTTATCCATTTTTCTCTTTCCTAGGATATTTAAGGTGTAATGAAGTGGGGGTTCTTGTCAACAGAGCAGCCCTAAACTTTGGGGTGCCTGTGTCTTGCTGATTTTTAGTTTTCCCAATTTATACGCCCATGAGTGGAAGTGCCCTATGCTCTCCAAGCTGTGTTTTTTAGATGTTTCAGAACACACCGTACACTTCTCCAGAGTGGCTGTTGGCAATTTACATCCCACCCATCAGCGTAGCAAGGCTCCCATTTCTCCATGGCCGGTCCTGCATTTCTGGTTTGGACACTTTTTTCCGCATGGCCCTTTTGCCCGCTGGGAAGCGAGACTTCTTTGGAGCGCTGATTGGCCTTTCCAGGTTGCTTGGTTGGCCAAAAAGGGCGTATGCGTTTTTTCCTGAATATATTCAGGAAAAAACGCATACGCCCTTTTTGGCCAAGGGCATCATTGTCCACGTTTTGCCGCTTTTCATGTGCTTTCAAGGCGATTCGAATCTACCTCCTGAAATCTGTTTCCTGCAATTCTGCCTTGCTTTCAAAGCCTCTTCGTTGCCTTCCCTTAATATATTTGTGGACGAGAGGTATCATTTAAAACTCTGCAGGTTTGTGAATTGCAGTGCCCCTGAGCTCCATTTTTCAACTCGCTTTTTTGGGAGCTGGCCGCAAAAGCGCAGGATTGCTTCAGGCCCTCTTCTGGTTCTGGGGGGCAGGCTGAGCTTGTGCTTAATTCTTCTTCCTGATGGGAAAATAGAGTGACCTGTGCCTGTCCCAACACCTAGAGCTAGTCTCTCATTGGTTCCCCCTCTTCCCGTTCATCCTCAGGACAAATTGCAACCTGTACGGAACAGGAGGTTAAAGGTGCTGATTCTCCAAGGAGGGAGATGGCTAGTAAATCGGCTGGAATGGCGAACCCGAGCAAAGGAGATGAGAAATGAGGTGCGTTTTAGAAACCTTTCCCGATCACACGGTGTACCATCTTCTGGGTTTCTCATGCCTGTTTTCGACGTAGGAAGATGCCCTTGAACCTGGAGATTTGGGACCCATGGGATGGGTACCATGCAGTATTACTTGAAAGGGTCTGCGTTGGCTCACCCAACCTCACCGAACCTCTCAGCCCCAAGAGTGTCCACCCTTATGTCTCAATCAGCTGTGGGTCTAGATATGGTCAATCCAGGTTGCATCACAGCCCCTGAACGAATTTTGTAAGAATTTCTCTCTCTTTCACTGCCTTTGTTTCACGGGTTTTGAAAAGTAATTTATTTTTATAATGGGGTTTAGCTGCTTTTCACGGCTGTGTTTATGCCGCTTTACACCCCCTTGACTCACTTACGGAGAGATATCAATACATAGGTTTGAAAATTCTTACTAGTCAGATATATTCTTGTGCGGTGAATAGGGGGTGTTGAGTCCAGTTCACTGAAAAAGGAATAGGTCTTGTCTCTTACATATTGGGTTTATGGAACGGTATCGGAGCTAATTTGAAACCCTTGTTTTATGCATCACCCCACCTCACCTTTCCCGTTCAGCAGCCATAGTGTGTTTTCTGAACGTGTGACTCTGTTCTGTTTTGTAATTCAGTTCAAGTGTAGCGGTTTTTACATTCCCTCTCTAAGTGATATCTTATGATAAGTGTCTTTTTCTGTGTGACTTATTTCACTTAGAATCGTCGTACCTAAATCCACTCATCGTGCTGCTACTAGCCTTATGACGTGGATTTCATGGCTGAGTGATATTCCATTGTACATGAGGACCACCACTTCTTTATCCATTTTTCTCTTTCCTAGGATATTTAAGGTGTAATGAAGTGGGGGTTCTTGTCAACAGAGCAGCCCTAAACTTTGGGGTGCCTGTGTCTTGCTGATGTTTAGTTTTCCCAATTTATACGCCCATGAGTGGAAGTGCCCTATGCTCTCCAAGCTGTGTTTTTTAGATGTTTCAGAACACACCGTACACTTCTCCAGAGTGGCTGTTGGCAATTTACATCCCACCCATCAGCGTAGCAAGGCTCCCATTTCTCCATGGCCGGTCCTGCATTTCTGGTTTGGACACTTTTTTCCGCATGGCCCTTTTGCCCGCTGGGAAGCGAGACTTCTTTGGAGCGCTGATTGGCCTTTCCAGGTTGCTTGGTTGGCCAAAAAGGGCGTATGCGTTTTTTCCTGAATATATTCAGGAAAAAACGCATACGCCCTTTTTGGCCAAGGGCATCATTGTCCACGTTTTGCCGCTTTTCATGTGCTTTCAAGGCGATTCGAATCTACCTCCTGAAATCTGTTTCCTGCAATTCTGCCTTGCTTTCAAAGCCTCTTCGTTGCCTTCCCTTAATATATTTGTGGACGAGAGGTATCATTTAAAACTCTGCAGGTTTGTGAATTGCAGTGCCCCTGAGCTCCATTTTTCAACTCGCTTTTTTGGGAGCTGGCCGCAAAAGCGCAGGATTGCTTCAGGCCCTCTTCTGGTTCTGGGGGGCAGGCTGAGCTTGTGCTTAATTCTTCTTCCTGATGGGAAAATAGAGTGACCTGTGCCTGTCCCAACCCCTAGAGCTAGTCTCTCATTGGTTCCCCCTCTTCCCGTTCATCCTCAGGACAAATTGCAACCTGTACGGAACAGGAGGTTAAAGGTGCTGATTCTCCAAGGAGGGAGATGGCTAGTAAATCGGCTGGAATGGCGAACCCGAGCAAAGGAGATGAGAAATGAGGTGCGTTTTAGAAACCTTTCCCGATCACACGGTGTACCATCTTCTGGGTTTCTCATGCCTGTTTTCGACGTAGGAAGATGCCCTTGAACCTGGAGATTTGGGACCCATGGGATGGGTACCATGCAGTATTACTTGAAAGGGTCTGCGTTGGCTCACCCAACCTCACCGAACCTCTCAGCCCCAAGAGTGTCCACCCTTATGTCTCAATCAGCTGTGGGTCTAGATATGGTCAATCCAGGTTGCATCAGAGCCCCTGAACGAATTTTGTAAGAATTTCTCTCTCTTTCACTGTCTTTGTTTCACGGGTATTGAAAAGTCATTTATTTTTATAATGGGGTTTAGCTGCTTTTCACGGCTGTGTTTATGCCGCTTTACACCCCCTTGACTCACTTACAGAGAGATATCAATACATAGGTTTGAAGATTCTTACTAGTCAGATATATCCTTGTGCGGTGAATAGGGGGTGTTGAGTCCAGTTCACTGAAAAAGGAATAGGTCTTGTCTCTTACATATTGGGTTTATGGAAAGGTATCGGAGCTAATTTGAAACCCTTGTTTTATGCATCACCCCACCTCACCTTTCCCGTTCAGCAGCCATAGTGTGTTTTCTAAACGTGTGACTCTGTTCTGTTTTGTAATTCAGTTCAAGTGTAGCGGTTTTTACATTCCCTCTCTAAGTGATATCTTATGATAAGTGTCTTTTTCTGTGTGACTTATTTCACTTAGAATCGTCGTACCTAAATCCACTCATCGTGCTGCTACTAGCCTTATGACGTGGATTTCATGGCTGAGTGATATTCCATTGTACATGAGGACCACCACTTCTTTATCCATTTTTCTCTTTCCTAGGATATTTAAGGTGTAATGAAGTGGGGGTTCTTGTCAACAGAGCAGCCCTAAACTTTGGGGTGCCTGTGTCTTGCTGATTTTTAGTTTTCCCAATTTATACGCCCATGAGTGGAAGTGCCCTATGCTCTCCAAGCTGTGTTTTTTAGATGTTTCAGAACACACCGTACACTTCTCCAGAGTGGCTGTTGGCAATTTACATCCCACCCATCAGCGTAGCAAGGCTCCCATTTCTCCATGGCCGGTCCTGCATTTCTGGTTTGGACACTTTTTTCCGCATGGCCCTTTTGCCCGCTGGGAAGCGAGACTTCTTTGGAGCGCTGATTGGCCTTTCCAGGTTGCTTGGTTGGCCAAAAAGGGCGTATGCGTTTTTTCCTGAATATATTCAGGAAAAAACGCATACGCCCTTTTTGGCCAAGGGCATCATTGTCCACGTTTTGCCGCTTTTCATGTGCTTTCAAGGCGATTCGAATCTACCTCCTGAAATCTGTTTCCTGCAATTCTGCCTTGCTTTCAAAGCCTCTTCGTTGCCTTCCCTTAATATATTTGTGGACGAGAGGTATCATTTAAAACTCTGCAGGTTTGTGAATTGCAGTGCCCCTGAGCTCCATTTTTCAACTCGCTTTTTTGGGAGCTGGCCGCAAAAGCGCAGGATTGCTTCAGGCCCTCTTCTGGTTCTGGGGGGCAGGCTGAGCTTGTGCTTAATTCTTCTTCCTGATGGGAAAATAGAGTGACCTGTGCCTGTCCCAACCCCTAGAGGTAGTCTCTCATTGGTTCCCCCTCTTCCCGTTCATCCTCAGGACAAATTGCAACCTGTACGGAACAGGAGGTTAAAGGTGCTGATTCTCCAAGGAGGGAGATGGCTAGTAAATCGGCTGGAATGGCGAACCCGAGCAAAGGAGATGAGAAATGAGGTGCGTTTTAGAAACCTTTCCCGATCACACGGTGTACCATCTTCTGGGTTTCTCATGCCTGTTTTCGACGTAGGAAGATGCCCTTGAACCTGGAGATTTGGGACCCATGGGATGGGTACCATGCAGTATTACTTGAAAGGGTCTGCGTTGGCTCACCCAACCTCACCGAACCTCTCAGCCCCAAGAGTGTCCACCCTTATGTCTCAATCAGCTGTGGGTCTAGATATGGTCAATCCAGGTTGCATCACAGCCCCTGAACGAATTTTGTAAGAATTTCTCTCTCTTTCACTGCCTTTGTTTCACGGGTTTTGAAAAGTAATTTATTTTTATAATGGGGTTTAGCTGCTTTTCACGGCTGTGTTTATGCCGCTTTACACCCCCTTGACTCACTTACGGAGAGATATCAATACATAGGTTTGAAGATTCTTACTAGTCAGATATATTCTTGTGTGGTGAATAGGGGGTGTTGAGTCCAGTTCACTGAAAAAGGAATAGGTCTTGTCTCTTACATATTGGGTTTATGGAACGGTATCGGAGCTAATTTGAAACCCTTGTTTTATGCATCACCCCACCTCACCTTTCCCGTTCAGCAGCCATAGTGTGTTTTCTGAACGTGTGACTCTGTTCTGTTTTGTAATTCAGTTCAAGTGTAGCGGTTTTTACATTCCCTCTCTAAGTGATATCTTATGATAAGTGTCTTTTTCTGTGTGACTTATTTCACTTAGAATCGTCGTACCTAAATCCACTCATCGTGCTGCTACTAGCCTTATGACGTGGATTTCATGGCTGAGTGATATTCCATTGTACATGAGGACCACCACTTCTTTATCCATTTTTCTCTTTCCTAGGATATTTCAGGTGTAATGAAGTGGGGGTTCTTGTCAACAGAGCAGCCCTAAACTGTGGGGTGCCTGTGTCTTGCTGATTTTTAGTTTTCCCAATTTATACGCCCATGAGTGGAAGTGCCCTATGCTCTCCAAACTGTGTTTTTTAGATGTTTCAGAACACACCGTACACTTCTCCAGAGTGGCTGTTGGCAATTTACATCCCACCCATCAGCGTAGCAAGGCTCCCATTTCTCCATGGCCGGTCCTGCATTTCTGGTTTGGACACTTTTTTCCGCATGGCCCTTTTGCCCGCTGGGAAGCGAGACTTCTTTGGAGCGCTGATTGGCCTTTCCAGGTTGCTTGGTTGGCCAAAAAGGGCGTATGCGTTTTTTCCTGAATATATTCAGGAAAAAACGCATACGCCCTTTTTGGCCAAGGGCATCATTGTCCACGTTTTGCCGCTTTTCATGTGCTTTCAAGGCGATTCGAATCTACCTCCTGAAATCTGTTTCCTGCAATTCTGCCTTGCTTTCAAAGCCTCTTCGTTGCCTTCCCTTAATATATTTGTGGACGAGAGGTATCATTTAAAACTCTGCAGGTTTGTGAATTGCAGTGCCCCTGAGCTCCATTTTTCAACTCGCTTTTTTGGGAGCTGGCCGCAAAAGCGCAGGATTGCTTCAGGCCCTCTTCTGGTTCTGGGGGGCAGGCTGAGCTTGTGCTTAATTCTTCTTCCTGATGGGAAAATAGAGTGACCTGTGCCTGTCCCAACACCTAGAGCTAGTCTCTCATTGGTTCCCCCTCTTCCCGTTCATCCTCAGGACAAATTGCAACCTGTACGGAACAGGAGGTTAAAGGTGCTGATTCTCCAAGGAGGGAGATGGCTAGTAAATCGGCTGGAATGGCGAACCCGAGCAAAGGAGATGAGAAATGAGGTGCGTTTTAGAAACCTTTCCCGATCACACGGTGTACCATCTTCTGGGTTTCTCATGCCTGTTTTCGACGTAGGAAGATGCCCTTGAACCTGGAGATTTGGGACCCATGGGATGGGTACCATGCAGTATTACTTGAAAGGGTCTGCGTTGGCTCACCCAACCTCACCGAACCTCTCAGCCCCAAGAGTGTCCACCCTTATGTCTCAATCAGCTGTGGGTCTAGATATGGTCAATCCAGGTTGCATCACAGCCCCTGAACGAATTTTGTAAGAATTTCTCTCTCTTTCACTGTCTTTGTTTCACGGGTATTGAAAAGTCATTTATTTTTATAATGGGGTTTAGCTGCTTTTCACGGCTGTGTTTATGCCGCTTTACACCCCCTTGACTCACTTACAGAGAGATATCAATACATAGGTTTGAAGATTCTTACTAGTCAGATATATCCTTGTGCGGTGAATAGGGGGTGTTGAGTCCAGTTCACTGAAAAAGGAATAGGTCTTGTCTCTTACATATTGGGTTTATGGAAAAGTATCTGAGCTAATTTGAAACCCTTGTTTTATGCATCACCCCACCTCACCTTTCCCGTTCAGCAGCCATAGTGTGTTTTCTAAACGTGTGACTCTGTTCTGTTTTGTAATTCAGTTCAAGTGTAGCGGTTTTTACATTCCCTCTCTAAGTGATATCTTATGATAAGTGTCTTTTTCTGTGTGACTTATTTCACTTAGAATCGTCGTACCTAAATCCACTCATCGTGCTGCTACTAGCCTTATGACGTGGATTTCATGGCTGAGTGATATTCCATTGTACATGAGGACCACCACTTCTTTATCCATTTTTCTCTTTCCTAGGATATTTAAGGTGTAATGAAGTGGGGGTTCTTGTCAACAGAGCAGCCCTAAACTTTGGGGTGCCTGTGTCTTGCTGATTTTTAGTTTTCCCAATTTATACGCCCATGAGTGGAAGTGCCCTATGCTCTCCAAGCTGTGTTTTTTAGATGTTTCAGAACACACCGTACACTTCTCCAGAGTGGCTGTTGGCAATTTACATCCCACCCATCAGCGTAGCAAGGCTCCCATTTCTCCATGGCCGGTCCTGCATTTCTGGTTTGGACACTTTTTTCCGCATGGCCCTTTTGCCCGCTGGGAAGCGAGACTTCTTTGGAGCGCTGATTGGCCTTTCCAGGTTGCTTGGTTGGCCAAAAAGGGCGTATGCGTTTTTTCCTGAATATATTCAGGAAAAAACGCATACGCCCTTTTTGGCCAAGGGCATCATTGTCCACGTTTTGCCGCTTTTCATGTGCTTTCAAGGCGATTCGAATCTACCTCCTGAAATCTGTTTCCTGCAATTCTGCCTTGCTTTCAAAGCCTCTTCGTTGCCTTCCCTTAATATATTTGTGGACGAGAGGTATCATTTAAAACTCTGCAGGTTTGTGAATTGCAGTGCCCCTGAGCTCCATTTTTCAACTCGCTTTTTTGGGAGCTGGCCGCAAAAGCGCAGGATTGCTTCAGGCCCTCTTCTGGTTCTGGGGGGCAGGCTGAGCTTGTGCTTAATTCTTCTTCCTGATGGGAAAATAGAGTGACCTGTGCCTGTCCCAACCCCTAGAGCTAGTCTCTCATTGGTTCCCCCTCTTCCCGTTCATCCTCAGGACAAATTGCAACCTGTACGGAACAGGAGGTTAAAGGTGCTGATTCTCCAAGGAGGGAGATGGCTAGTAAATCGGCTGGAATGGCGAACCCGAGCAAAGGAGATGAGAAATGAGGTGCGTTTTAGAAACCTTTCCCGATCACACGGTGTACCATCTTCTGGGTTTCTCATGCCTGTTTTCGACGTAGGAAGATGCCCTTGAACCTGGAGATTTGGGACCCATGGGATGGGTACCATGCAGTATTACTTGAAAGGGTCTGCGTTGGCTCACCCAACCTCACCGAACCTCTCAGCCCCAAGAGTGTCCACCCTTATGTCTCAATCAGCTGTGGGTCTAGATATGGTCAATCCAGGTTGCATCACAGCCCCTGAACGAATTTTGTAAGAATTTCTCTCTCTTTCACTGCCTTTGTTTCACGGGTTTTGAAAAGTAATTTATTTTTATAATGGGGTTTAGCTGCTTTTCACGGCTGTGTTTATGCCGCTTTACACCCCCTTGACTCACTTACGGAGAGATATCAATACATAGGTTTGAAAATTCTTACTAGTCAGATATATTCTTGTGCGGTGAATAGGGGGTGTTGAGTCCAGTTCACTGAAAAAGGAATAGGTCTTGTCTCTTACATATTGGGTTTATGGAACGGTATCGGAGCTAATTTGAAACCCTTGTTTTATGCATCACCCCACCTCACCTTTCCCGTTCAGCAGCCATAGTGTGTTTTCTGAACGTGTGACTCTGTTCTGTTTTGTAATTCAGTTCAAGTGTAGCGGTTTTTACATTCCCTCTCTAAGTGATATCTTATGATAAGTGTCTTTTTCTGTGTGACTTATTTCACTTAGAATCGTCGTACCTAAATCCACTCATCGTGCTGCTACTAGCCTTATGACGTGGATTTCATGGCTGAGTGATATTCCATTGTACATGAGGACCACCACTTCTTTATCCATTTTTCTCTTTCCTAGGATATTTCAGGTGTAATGAAGTGGGGGTTCTTGTCAACAGAGCAGCCCTAAACTGTGGGGTGCCTGTGTCTTGCTGATTTTTAGTTTTCCCAATTTATACGCCCATGAGTGGAAGTGCCCTATGCTCTCCAAACTGTGTTTTTTAGATGTTTCAGAACACACCGTACACTTCTCCAGAGTGGCTGTTGGCAATTTACATCCCACCCATCAGCGTAGCAAGGCTCCCATTTCTCCATGGCCGGTCCTGCATTTCTGGTTTGGACACTTTTTTCCGCATGGCCCTTTTGCCCGCTGGGAAGCGAGACTTCTTTGGAGCGCTGATTGGCCTTTCCAGGTTGCTTGGTTGGCCAAAAAGGGCGTATGCGTTTTTTCCTGAATATATTCAGGAAAAAACGCATACGCCCTTTTTGGCCAAGGGCATCATTGTCCACGTTTTGCCGCTTTTCATGTGCTTTCAAGGCGATTCGAATCTACCTCCTGAAATCTGTTTCCTGCAATTCTGCCTTGCTTTCAAAGCCTCTTCGTTGCCTTCCCTTAATATATTTGTGGACGAGAGGTATCATTTAAAACTCTGCAGGTTTGTGAATTGCAGTGCCCCTGAGCTCCATTTTTCAACTCGCTTTTTTGGGAGCTGGCCGCAAAAGCGCAGGATTGCTTCAGGCCCTCTTCTGGTTCTGGGGGGCAGGCTGAGCTTGTGCTTAATTCTTCTTCCTGATGGGAAAATAGAGTGACCTGTGCCTGTCCCAACACCTAGAGCTAGTCTCTCATTGGTTCCCCCTCTTCCCGTTCATCCTCAGGACAAATTGCAACCTGTACGGAACAGGAGGTTAAAGGTGCTGATTCTCCAAGGAGGGAGATGGCTAGTAAATCGGCTGGAATGGCGAACCCGAGCAAAGGAGATGAGAAATGAGGTGCGTTTTAGAAACCTTTCCCGATCACACGGTGTACCATCTTCTGGGTTTCTCATGCCTGTTTTCGACGTAGGAAGATGCCCTTGAACCTGGAGATTTGGGACCCATGGGATGGGTACCATGCAGTATTACTTGAAAGGGTCTGCGTTGGCTCACCCAACCTCACCGAACCTCTCAGCCCCAAGAGTGTCCACCCTTATGTCTCAATCAGCTGTGGGTCTAGATATGGTCAATCCAGGTTGCATCACAGCCCCTGAACGAATTTTGTAAGAATTTCTCTCTCTTTCACTGTCTTTGTTTCACGGGTATTGAAAAGTCATTTATTTTTATAATGGGGTTTAGCTGCTTTTCACGGCTGTGTTTATGCCGCTTTACACCCCCTTGACTCACTTACAGAGAGATATCAATACATAGGTTTGAAGATTCTTACTAGTCAGATATATCCTTGTGCAGTGAATATGGGGTGTTGAGTCCAGTTCACTGAAAAAGGAATAGGTCTTGTCTCTTACATATTGGGTTTATGGAACGGTATCGGAGCTAATTTGAAACCCTTGTTTTATGCATCACCCCACCTCACCTTTCCCGTTCAGCAGCCATAGTGTGTTTTCTAAACGTGTGACTCTGTTCTGTTTTGTAATTCAGTTCAAGTGTAGCGGTTTTTACATTCCCTCTCTAAGTGATATCTTATGATAAGTGTCTTTTTCTGTGTGACTTATTTCACTTAGAATCGTCGTACCTAAATCCACTCATCGTGCTGCTACTAGCCTTATGACGTGGATTTCATGGCTGAGTGATATTCCATTGTACATGAGGACCACCACTTCTTTATCCATTTTTCTCTTTCCTAGGATATTTAAGGTGTAATGAAGTGGGGGTTCTTGTCAACAGAGCAGCCCTAAACTTTGGGGTGCCTGTGTCTTGCTGATTTTTAGTTTTCCCAATTTATACGCCCATGAGTGGAAGTGCCCTATGCTCTCCAAGCTGTGTTTTTTAGATGTTTCAGAACACACCGTACACTTCTCCAGAGTGGCTGTTGGCAATTTACATCCCACCCATCAGCGTAGCAAGGCTCCCATTTCTCCATGGCCGGTCCTGCATTTCTGGTTTGGACACTTTTTTCCGCATGGCCCTTTTGCCCGCTGGGAAGCGAGACTTCTTTGGAGCGCTGATTGGCCTTTCCAGGTTGCTTGGTTGGCCAAAAAGGGCGTATGCGTTTTTTCCTGAATATATTCAGGAAAAAACGCATACGCCCTTTTTGGCCAAGGGCATCATTGTCCACGTTTTGCCGCTTTTCATGTGCTTTCAATGCGATTCGAATCTACCTCCTGAAATCTGTTTCCTGCAATTCTGCCTTGCTTTCAAAGCCTCTTCGTTGCCTTCCCTTAATATATTTGTGGACGAGAGGTATCATTTAAAACTCTGCAGGTTTGTGAATTGCAGTGCCCCTGAGCTCCATTTTTCAACTCGCTTTTTTGGGAGCTGGCCGCAAAAGCGCAGGATTGCTTCAGGCCCTCTTCTGGTTCTGGGGGGCAGGCTGAGCTTGTGCTTAATTCTTCTTCCTGATGGGAAAATAGAGTGACCTGTGCCTGTCCCAACCCCTAGAGCTAGTCTCTCATTGGTTCCCCCTCTTCCCGTTCATCCTCAGGACAAATTGCAACCTGTACGGAACAGGAGGTTAAAGGTGCTGATTCTCCAAGGAGGGAGATGGCTAGTAAATCGGCTGGAATGGCGAACCCGAGCAAAGGAGATGAGAAATGAGGTGCGTTTTAGAAACCTTTCCCGATCACACGGTGTACCATCTTCTGGGTTTCTCATGCCTGTTTTCGACGTAGGAAGATGCCCTTGAACCTGGAGATTTGGGACCCATGGGATGGGTACCATGCAGTATTACTTGAAAGGGTCTGCGTTGGCTCACCCAACCTCACCGAACCTCTCAGCCCCAAGAGTGTCCACCCTTATGTCTCAATCAGCTGTGGGTCTAGATATGGTCAATCCAGGTTGCATCACAGCCCCTGAACGAATTTTGTAAGAATTTCTCTCTCTTTCACTGCCTTTGTTTCACGGGTTTTGAAAAGTAATTTATTTTTATAATGGGGTTTAGCTGCTTTTCACGGCTGTGTTTATGCCGCTTTACACCCCCTTGACTCACTTACGGAGAGATATCAATACATAGGTTTGAAAATTCTTACTAGTCAGATATATTCTTGTGCGGTGAATAGGGGGTGTTGAGTCCAGTTCACTGAAAAAGGAATAGGTCTTGTCTCTTACATATTGGGTTTATGGAACGGTATCGGAGCTAATTTGAAACCCTTGTTTTATGCATCACCCCACCTCACCTTTCCCGTTCAGCAGCCATAGTGTGTTTTCTGAACGTGTGACTCTGTTCTGTTTTGTAATTCAGTTCAAGTGTAGCGGTTTTTACATTCCCTCTCTAAGTGATATCTTATGATAAGTGTCTTTTTCTGTGTGACTTATTTCACTTAGAATCGTCGTACCTAAATCCACTCATCGTGCTGCTACTAGCCTTATGACGTGGATTTCATGGCTGAGTGATATTCCATTGTACATGAGGACCACCACTTCTTTATCCATTTTTCTCTTTCCTAGGATATTTAAGGTGTAATGAAGTGGGGGTTCTTGTCAACAGAGCAGCCCTAAACTTTGGGGTGCCTGTGTCTTGCTGATTTTTAGTTTTCCCAATTTATACGCCCATGAGTGGAAGTGCCCTATGCTCTCCAAGCTGTGTTTTTTAGATGTTTCAGAACACACCGTACACTTCTCCAGAGTGGCTGTTGGCAATTTACATCCCACCCATCAGCGTAGCAAGGCTCCCATTTCTCCATGGCCGGTCCTGCATTTCTGGTTTGGACACTTTTTTCCGCATGGCCCTTTTGCCCGCTGGGAAGCGAGACTTCTTTGGAGCGCTGATTGGCCTTTCCAGGTTGCTTGGTTGGCCAAAAAGGGCGTATGCGTTTTTTCCTGAATATATTCAGGAAAAAACGCATACGCCCTTTTTGGCCAAGGGCATCATTGTCCACGTTTTGCCGCTTTTCATGTGCTTTCAAGGCGATTCGAATCTACCTCCTGAAATCTGTTTCCTGCAATTCTGCCTTGCTTTCAAAGCCTCTTCGTTGCCTTCCCTTAATATATTTGTGGACGAGAGGTATCATTTAAAACTCTGCAGGTTTGTGAATTGCAGTGCCCCTGAGCTCCATTTTTCAACTCGCTTTTTTGGGAGCTGGCCGCAAAAGCGCAGGATTGCTTCAGGCCCTCTTCTGGTTCTGGGGGGCAGGCTGAGCTTGTGCTTAATTCTTCTTCCTGATGGGAAAATAGAGTGACCTGTGCCTGTCCCAACCCCTAGAGCTAGTCTCTCATTGGTTCCCCCTCTTCCCGTTCATCCTCAGGACAAATTGCAACCTGTACGGAACAGGAGGTTAAAGGTGCTGATTCTCCAAGGAGGGAGATGGCTAGTAAATCGGCTGGAATGGCGAACCCGAGCAAAGGAGATGAGAAATGAGGTGCGTTTTAGAAACCTTTCCCGATCACACGGTGTACCATCTTCTGGGTTTCTCATGCCTGTTTTCGACGTAGGAAGATGCCCTTGAACCTGGAGATTTGGGACCCATGGGATGGGTACCATGCAGTATTACTTGAAAGGGTCTGCGTTGGCTCACCCAACCTCACCGAACCTCTCAGCCCCAAGAGTGTCCACCCTTATGTCTCAAGCAGCTGTGGGTCTAGATATGGTCAATCCAGGTTGCATCACAGCCCCTGAACGAATTTTGTAAGAATTTCTCTCTCTTTCACTGTCTTTGTTTCACGGGTATTGAAAAGTAATTTATTTTTATAATGGGGTTTAGCTGCTTTTCACGGCTGTGTTTATGCCGCTTTACACCCCCTTGACTCACTTACAGAGAGATATCAATACATAGGTTTGAAGATTCTTACTAGTCAGATATATCCTTGTGCGGTGAATAGGGGGTGTTGAGTCCAGTTCACTGAAAAAGGAATAGGTCTTGTCTCTTACATATTGGGTTTATGGAACGGTATCGGAGCTAATTTGAAACCCTTGTTTTATGCATCACCCCACCTCACCTTTCCCGTTCAGCAGCCATAGTGTGTTTTCTAAACGTGTGACTCTGTTCTGTTTTGTAATTCAGTTCAAGTGTAGCGGTTTTTACATTCCCTCTCTAAGTGATATCTTATGATAAGTGTCTTTTTCTGTGTGACTTATTTCACTTAGAATCGTCGTACCTAAATCCACTCATCGTGCTGCTACTAGCCTTATGACGTGGATTTCATGGCTGAGTGATATTCCATTGTACATGAGGACCACCACTTCTTTATCCATTTTTCTCTTTCCTAGGATATTTAAGGTGTAAAGAAGTGGGGGTTCTTGTCAACAGAGCAGCCCTAAACTGTGGGGTGCCTGTGTCTTGCTGATTTTTAGTTTTCCCAATTTATACGCCCATGAGTGGAAGTGCCCTATGCTCTCCAAGCTGTGTTTTTTAGATGTTTCAGAACACACCGTACACTTCTCCAGAGTGGCTGTTGGCAATTTACATCCCACCCATCAGCGTAGCAAGGCTCCCATTTCTCCATGGCCGGTCCTGCATTTCTGGTTTGGACACTTTTTTCCGCATGGCCCTTTTGCCCGCTGGGAAGCGAGACTTCTTTGGAGCGCTGATTGGCCTTTCCAGGTTGCTTGGTTGGCCAAAAAGGGCGTATGCGTTTTTTCCTGAATATATTCAGGAAAAAACGCATACGCCCTTTTTGGCCAAGGGCATCATTGTCCACGTTTTGCCGCTTTTCATGTGCTTTCAAGGCGATTCGAATCTACCTCCTGAAATCTGTTTCCTGCAATTCTGCCTTGCTTTCAAAGCCTCTTCGTTGCCTTCCCTTAATATATTTGTGGACGAGAGGTATCATTTAAAACTCTGCAGGTTTGTGAATTGCAGTGCCCCTGAGCTCCATTTTTCAACTCGCTTTTTTGGGAGCTGGCCGCAAAAGCGCAGGATTGCTTCAGGCCCTCTTCTGGTTCTGGGGGGCAGGCTGAGCTTGTGCTTAATTCTTCTTCCTGATGGGAAAATAGAGTGACCTGTGCCTGTCCCAACCCCTAGAGCTAGTCTCTCATTGGTTCCCCCTCTTCCCGTTCATCCTCAGGACAAATTGCAACCTGTACGGAACAGGAGGTTAAAGGTGCTGATTCTCCAAGGAGGGAGATGGCTAGTAAATCGGCTGGAATGGCGAACCCGAGCAAAGGAGATGAGAAATGAGGTGCGTTTTAGAAACCTTTCCCGATCACACGGTGTACCATCTTCTGGGTTTCTCATGCCTGTTTTCGACGTAGGAAGATGCCCTTGAACCTGGAGATTTGGGACCCATGGGATGGGTACCATGCAGTATTACTTGAAAGGGTCTGCGTTGGCTCACCCAACCTCACCGAACCTCTCAGCCCCAAGAGTGTCCACCCTTATGTCTCAATCAGCTGTGGGTCTAGATATGGTCAATCCAGGTTGCATCACAGCCCCTGAACGAATTTTGTAAGAATTTCTCTCTCTTTCACTGCCTTTGTTTCACGGGTTTTGAAAAGTAATTTATTTTTATAATGGGGTTTAGCTGCTTTTTACGGCTGTGTTTATGCCGCTTTACACCCCCTTGACTCACTTACAGAGAGATATCAATACATAGGTTTGAAGATTCTTACTAGTCAGATATATTCTTGTGCGGTGAATAGGGGTTGTTGAGTCCAGTTCACTGAAAAAGGAATAGGTCTTGTCTCTTACATATTGGGTTTATGGAACGGTATCGGAGCTAATTTGAAACCCTTGTTTTATGCATCACCCCACCTCACCTTTCCCGTTCAGCAGCCATAGTGTGTTTTCTGAACGTGTGACTCTGTTCTGTTTTGTAATTCAGTTCAAGTGTAGCGGTTTTTACATTCCCTCTCTAAGTGATATCTTATGATAAGTGTCTTTTTCTGTGTGACTTATTTCACTTAGAATCGTCGTACCTAAATCCACTCATCGTGCTGCTACTAGCCTTATGACGTGGATTTCATGGCTGAGTGATATTCCATTGTACATGAGGACCACCACTTCTTTATCCATTTTTCTCTTTCCTAGGATATTTAAGGTGTAATGAAGTGGGGGTTCTTGTCAACAGAGCAGCCCTAAACTTTGGGGTGCCTGTGTCTTGCTGATTTTTAGTTTTCCCAATTTATATGCCCATGAGTGGAAGTGCCCTATGCTCTCCAAGCTGTGTTTTTTAGATGTTTCAGAACACACCGTACACTTCTCCAGAGTGGCTGTTGGCAATTTACATCCCACCCATCAGCGTAGCAAGGCTCCCATTTCTCCATGGCCGGTCCTGCATTTCTGGTTTGGACACTTTTTTCCGCATGGCCCTTTTGCCCGCTGGGAAGCGAGACTTCTTTGGAGCGCTGATTGGCCTTTCCAGGTTGCTTGGTTGGCCAAAAAGGGCGTATGCGTTTTTTCCTGAATATATTCAGGAAAAAACGCATACGCCCTTTTTGGCCAAGGGCATCATTGTCCACGTTTTGCCGCTTTTCATGTGCTTTCAAGGCGATTCGAATCTACCTCCTGAAATCTGTTTCCTGCAATTCTGCCTTGCTTTCAAAGCCTCTTCGTTGCCTTCCCTTAATATATTTGTGGACGAGAGGTATCATTTAAAACTCTGCAGGTTTGTGAATTGCAGTGCCCCTGAGCTCCATTTTTCAACTCGCTTTTTTGGGAGCTGGCCGCAAAAGCGCAGGATTGCTTCAGGCCCTCTTCTGGTTCTGGGGGGCAGGCTGAGCTTGTGCTTAATTCTTCTTCCTGATGGGAAAATAGAGTGACCTGTGCCTGTCCCAACCCCTAGAGGTAGTCTCTCATTGGTTCCCCCTCTTCCCGTTCATCCTCAGGACAAATTGCAACCTGTACGGAACAGGAGGTTAAAGGTGCTGATTCTCCAAGGAGGGAGATGGCTAGTAAATCGGCTGGAATGGCGAACCCGAGCAAAGGAGATGAGAAATGAGGTGCGTTTTAGAAACCTTTCCCGATCACACGGTGTACCATCTTCTGGGTTTCTCATGCCTGTTTTCGACGTAGGAAGATGCCCTTGAACCTGGAGATTTGGGACCCATGGGATGGGTACCATGCAGTATTACTTGAAAGGGTCTGCGTTGGCTCACCCAACCTCACCGAACCTCTCAGCCCCAAGAGTGTCCACCCTTATGTCTCAATCAGCTGTGGGTCTAGATATGGTCAATCCAGGTTGCATCACAGCCCCTGAACGAATTTTGTAAGAATTTCTCTCTCTTTCACTGCCTTTGTTTCACGGGTTTTGAAAAGTAATTTATTTTTATAATGGGGTTTAGCTGCTTTTCACGGCTGTGTTTATGCCGCTTTACACCCCCTTGACTCACTTACGGAGAGATATCAATACATAGGTTTGAAGATTCTTACTAGTCAGATATATTCTTGTGCGGTGAATAGGGGGTGTTGAGTCCAGTTCACTGAAAAAGGAATAGGTCTTGTCTCTTACATATTGGGTTTATGGAACGGTATCGGAGCTAATTTGAAACCCTTGTTTTATGCATCACCCCACCTCACCTTTCCCGTTCAGCAGCCATAGTGTGTTTTCTGAACGTGTGACTCTGTTCTGTTTTGTAATTCAGTTCAAGTGTAGCGGTTTTTACATTCCCTCTCTAAGTGATATCTTATGATAAGTGTCTTTTTCTGTGTGACTTATTTCACTTAGAATCGTCGTACCTAAATCCACTCATCGTGCTGCTACTAGCCTTATGACGTGGATTTCATGGCTGAGTGATATTCCATTGTACATGAGGACCACCACTTCTTTATCCATTTTTCTCTTTCCTAGGATATTTAAGGTGTAATGAAGTGGGGGTTCTTGTCAACAGAGCAGCCCTAAACTTTGGGGTGCCTGTGTCTTGCTGATTTTTAGTTTTCCCAATTTATACGCCCATGAGTGGAAGTGCCCTATGCTCTCCAAGCTGTGTTTTTTAGATGTTTCAGAACACACCGTACACTTCTCCAGAGTGGCTGTTGGCAAGTTACATCCCACCCATCAGCGTAGCAAGGCTCCCATTTCTCCATGGCCGGTCCTGCATTTCTGGTTTGGACACTTTTTTCCGCATGGCCCTTTTGCCCGCTGGGAAGCGAGACTTCTTTGGAGCGCTGATTGGCCTTTCCAGGTTGCTTGGTTGGCCAAAAAGGGCGTATGCGTTTTTTCCTGAATATATTCAGGAAAAAACGCATACGCCCTTTTTGGCCAAGGGCATCATTGTCCACGTTTTGCCGCTTTTCATGTGCTTTCAAGGCGATTCGAATCTACCTCCTGAAATCTGTTTCCTGCAATTCTGCCTTGCTTTCAAAGCCTCTTCGTTGCCTTCCCTTAATATATTTGTGGACGAGAGGTATCATTTAAAACTCTGCAGGTTTGTGAATTGCAGTGCCCCTGAGCTCCATTTTTCAACTCGCTTTTTTGGGAGCTGGCCGCAAAAGCGCAGGATTGCTTCAGGCCCTCTTCTGGTTCTGGGGGGCAGGCTGAGCTTGTGCTTAATTCTTCTTCCTGATGGGAAAATAGAGTGACCTGTGCCTGTCCCAACACCTAGAGCTAGTCTCTCATTGGTTCCCCCTCTTCCCGTTCATCCTCAGGACAAATTGCAACCTGTACGGAACAGGAGGTTAAAGGTGCTGATTCTCCAAGGAGGGAGATGGCTAGTAAATCGGCTGGAATGGCGAACCCGAGCAAAGGAGATGAGAAATGAGGTGCGTTTTAGAAACCTTTCCCGATCACACGGTGTACCATCTTCTGGGTTTCTCATGCCTGTTTTCGACGTAGGAAGATGCCCTTGAACCTGGAGATTTGGGACCCATGGGATGGGTACCATGCAGTATTACTTGAAAGGGTCTGCGTTGGCTCACCCAACCTCACCGAACCTCTCAGCCCCAAGAGTGTCCACCCTTATGTCTCAATCAGCTGTGGGTCTAGATATGGTCAATCCAGGTTGCATCACAGCCCCTGAACGAATTTTGTAAGAATTTCTCTCTCTTTCACTGTCTTTGTTTCACGGGTATTGAAAAGTCATTTATTTTTATAATGGGGTTTAGCTGCTTTTCACGGCTGTGTTTATGCCGCTTTATACCCCCTTGACTCACTTACAGAGAGATATCAATACATAGGTTTGAAGATTCTTACTAGTCAGATATATCCTTGTGCGGTGAATAGGGGGTGTTGAGTCCAGTTCACTGAAAAAGGAATAGGTCTTGTCTCTTACATATTGGGTTTATGGAACGGTATCGGAGCTAATTTGAAACCCTTGTTTTATGCATCACCCCACCTCACCTTTCCCGTTCAGCAGCCATAGTGTGTTTTCTAAACGTGTGACTCTGTTCTGTTTTGTAATTCAGTTCAAGTGTAGCGGTTTTTACATTCCCTCTCTAAGTGATATCTTATGATAAGTGTCTTTTTCTGTGTGACTTATTTCACTTAGAATCGTCGTACCTAAATCCACTCATCGTGCTGCTACTAGCCTTATGACGTGGATTTCATGGCTGAGTGATATTCCATTGTACATGAGGACCACCACTTCTTTATCCATTTTTCTCTTTCCTAGGATATTTAAGGTGTAATGAAGTGGGGGTTCTTGTCAACAGAGCAGCCCTAAACTTTGGGGTGCCTGTGTCTTGCTGATTTTTAGTTTTCCCAATTTATACGCCCATGAGTGGAAGTGCCCTATGCTCTCCAAGCTGTGTTTTTTAGATGTTTCAGAACACACCGTACACTTCTCCAGAGTGGCTGTTGGCAATTTACATCCCACCCATCAGCGTAGCAAGGCTCCCATTTCTCCATGGCCGGTCCTGCATTTCTGGTTTGGACACTTTTTTCCGCATGGCCCTTTTGCCCGCTGGGAAGCGAGACTTCTTTGGAGCGCTGATTGGCCTTTCCAGGTTGCTTGGTTGGCCAAAAAGGGCGTATGCGTTTTTTCCTGAATATATTCAGGAAAAAACGCATACGCCCTTTTTGGCCAAGGGCATCATTGTCCACGTTTTGCCGCTTTTCATGTGCTTTCAAGGCGATTCGAATCTACCTCCTGAAATCTGTTTCCTGCAATTCTGCCTTGCTTTCAAAGCCTCTTCGTTGCCTTCCCTTAATATATTTGTGGACGAGAGGTATCATTTAAAACTCTGCAGGTTTGTGAATTGCAGTGCCCCTGAGCTCCATTTTTCAACTCGCTTTTTTGGGAGCTGGCCGCAAAAGCGCAGGATTGCTTCAGGCCCTCTTCTGGTTCTGGGGGGCAGGCTGAGCTTGTGCTTAATTCTTCTTCCTGATGGGAAAATAGAGTGACCTGTGCCTGTCCCAACACCTAGAGCTAGTCTCTCATTGGTTCCCCCTCTTCCCGTTCATCCTCAGGACAAATTGCAACCTGTACGGAACAGGAGGTTAAAGGTGCTGATTCTCCAAGGAGGGAGATGGCTAGTAAATCGGCTGGAATGGCGAACCCGAGCAAAGGAGATGAGAAATGAGGTGCGTTTTAGAAACCTTTCCCGATCACACGGTGTACCATCTTCTGGGTTTCTCATGCCTGTTTTCGACGTAGGAAGATGCCCTTGAACCTGGAGATTTGGGACCCATGGGATGGGTACCATGCAGTATTACTTGAAAGGGTCTGCGTTGGCTCACCCAACCTCACCGAACCTCTCAGCCCCAAGAGTGTCCACCCTTATGTCTCAATCAGCTGTGGGTCTAGATATGGTCAATCCAGGTTGCATCACAGCCCCTGAACGAATTTTGTAAGAATTTCTCTCTCTTTCACTGTCTTTGTTTCACGGGTATTGAAAAGTCATTTATTTTTATAATGGGGTTTAGCTGCTTTTCACGGCTGTGTTTATGCCGCTTTACACCCCCTTGACTCACTTACAGAGAGATATCAATACATAGGTTTGAAGATTCTTACTAGTCAGATATATCCTTGTGCGGTGAATAGGGGGTGTTGAGTCCAGTTCACTGAAAAAGGAATAGGTCTTGTCTCTTACATATTGGGTTTATGGAACGGTATCGGAGCTAATTTGAAACCCTTGTTTTATGCATCACCCCACCTCACCTTTCCCGTTCAGCAGCCATAGTGTGTTTTCTAAACGTGTGACTCTGTTCTGTTTTGTAATTCAGTTCAAGTGTAGCGGTTTTTACATTCCCTCTCTAAGTGATATCTTATGATAAGTGTCTTTTTCTGTGTGACTTATTTCACTTAGAATCGTCGTACCTAAATCCACTCATCGTGCTGCTACTAGCCTTATGACGTGGATTTCATGGCTGAGTGATATTCCATTGTACATGAGGACCACCACTTCTTTATCCATTTTTCTCTTTTCTAGGATATTTAAGGTGTAATGAAGTGGGGGTTCTTGTCAACAGAGCAGCCCTAAACTTTGGGGTGCCTGTGTCTTGCTGATTTTTAGTTTTCCCAATTTATACGCCCATGAGTGGAAGTGCCCTATGCTCTCCAAGCTGTGTTTTTTAGATGTTTCAGAACACACCGTACACTTCTCCAGAGTGGCTGTTCGCAATTTACATCCCACCCATCAGCGTAGCAAGGCTCCCATTTCTCCATGGCCGGTCCTGCATTTCTGGTTTGGACACTTTTTTCCGCATGGCCCTTTTGCCCGCTGGGAAGCGAGACTTCTTTGGAGCGCTGATTGGCCTTTCCAGGTTGCTTGGTTGGCCAAAAAGGGCGTATGCGTTTTTTCCTGAATATATTCAGGAAAAAACGCATACGCCCTTTTTGGCCAAGGGCATCATTGTCCACGTTTTGCCGCTTTTCATGTGCTTTCAAGGCGATTCGAATCTACCTCCTGAAATCTGTTTCCTGCAATTCTGCCTTGCTTTCAAAGCCTCTTCGTTGCCTTCCCTTAATATATTTGTGGACGAGAGGTATCATTTAAAACTCTGCAGGTTTGTGAATTGCAGTGCCCCTGAGCTCCATTTTTCAACTCGCTTTTTTGGGAGCTGGCCGCAAAAGCGCAGGATTGCTTCAGGCCCTCTTCTGGTTCTGGGGGGCAGGCTGAGCTTGTGCTTAATTCTTCTTCCTGATGGGAAAATAGAGTGACCTGTGCCTGTCCCAACCCCTAGAGCTAGTCTCTCATTGGTTCCCCCTCTTCCCGTTCATCCTCAGGACAAATTGCAACCTGTACGGAACAGGAGGTTAAAGGTGCTGATTCTCCAAGGAGGGAGATGGCTAGTAAATCGGCTGGAATGGCGAACCCGAGCAAAGGAGATGAGAAATGAGGTGCGTTTTAGAAACCTTTCCCGATCACACGGTGTACCATCTTCTGGGTTTCTCATGCCTGTTTTCGACGTAGGAAGATGCCCTTGAACCTGGAGATTTGGGACCCATGGGATGGGTACCATGCAGTATTACTTGAAAGGGTCTGCGTTGGCTCACCCAACCTCACCGAACCTCTCAGCCCCAAGAGTGTCCACCCTTATGTCTCAATCAGCTGTGGGTCTAGATATGGTCAATCCAGGTTGCATCACAGCCCCTGAACGAATTTTGTAAGAATTTCTCTCTCTTTCACTGCCTTTGTTTCACGGGTTTTGAAAAGTAATTTATTTTTATAATGGGGTTTAGCTGCTTTTCACGGCTGTGTTTATGCCGCTTTACACCCCCTTGACTCACTTACGGAGAGATATCAATACATAGGTTTGAAGATTCTTACTAGTCAGATATATTCTTGTGCGGTGAATAGGGGGTGTTGAGTCCAGTTCACTGAAAAAGGAATAGGTCTTGTCTCTTACATATTGGGTTTATGGAACGGTATCGGAGCTAATTTGAAACCCTTGTTTTATGCATCACCCCACCTCACCTTTCCCGTTCAGCAGCCATAGTGTGTTTTCTGAACGTGTGACTCTGTTCTGTTTTGTAATTCAGTTCAAGTGTAGCGGTTTTTACATTCCCTCTCTAAGTGATATCTTATGATAAGTGTCTTTTTCTGTGTGACTTATTTCACTTAGAATCGTCGTACCTAAATCCACTCATCGTGCTGCTACTAGCCTTATGACGTGGATTTCATGGCTGAGTGATATTCCATTGTACATGAGGACCACCACTTCTTTATCCATTTTTCTCTTTTCTAGGATATTTAAGGTGTAATGAAGTGGGGGTTCTTGTCAACAGAGCAGCCCTAAGCTTTGGGGTGCCTGTGTCTTGCTGATTTTTAGTTTTCCCAATTTATACGCCCATGAGTGGAAGTGCCCTATGCTCTCCAAGCTGTGTTTTTTAGATGTTTCAGAACACACCGTACACTTCTCCAGAGTGGCTGTTGGCAATTTACATCCCACCCATCAGCGTAGCAAGGCTCCCATTTCTCCATGGCCGGTCCTGCATTTCTGGTTTGGACACTTTTTTCCGCATGGCCCTTTTGCCCGCTGGGAAGCGAGACTTCTTTGGAGCGCTGATTGGCCTTTCCAGGTTGCTTGGTTGGCCAAAAAGGGCGTATGCGTTTTTTCCTGAATATATTCAGGAAAAAACGCATACGCCCTTTTTGGCCAAGGGCATCATTGTCCACGTTTTGCCGCTTTTCATGTGCTTTCAAGGCGATTCGAATCTACCTCCTGAAATCTGTTTCCTGCAATTCTGCCTTGCTTTCAAAGCCTCTTCGTTGCCTTCCCTTAATATATTTGTGGACGAGAGGTATCATTTAAAACTCTGCAGGTTTGTGAATTGCAGTGCCCCTGAGCTCCATTTTTCAACTCGCTTTTTTGGGAGCTGGCCGCAAAAGCGCAGGATTGCTTCAGGCCCTCTTCTGGTTCTGGGGGGCAGGCTGAGCTTGTGCTTAATTCTTCTTCCTGATGGGAAAATAGAGTGACCTGTGCCTGTCCCAACCCCTAGAGCTAGTCTCTCATTGGTTCCCCCTCTTCCGGTTCATCCTCAGGACAAATTGCAACCTGTACGGAACAGGAGGTTAAAGGTGCTGATTCTCCAAGGAGGGAGATGGCTAGTAAATCGGCTGGAATGGCGAACCCGAGCAAAGGAGATGAGAAATGAGGTGCGTTTTAGAAACCTTTCCCGATCACACGGTGTACCATCTTCTGGGTTTCTCATGCCTGTTTTCGACGTAGGAAGATGCCCTTGAACCTGGAGATTTGGGACCCATGGGATGGGTACCATGCAGTATTACTTGAAAGGGTCTGCGTTGGCTCACCCAACCTCACCGAACCTCTCAGCCCCAAGAGTGTCCACCCTTATGTCTCAATCAGCTGTGGGTCTAGATATGGTCAATCCAGGTTGCATCACAGCCCCTGAACGAATTTTGTAAGAATTTCTCTCTCTTTCACTGTCTTTGTTTCACGGGTATTGAAAAGTCATTTATTTTTATAATGGGGTTTAGCTGCTTTTCACGGCTGTGTTTATGCCGCTTTACACCCCCTTGACTCACTTACAGAGAGATATCAATACATAGGTTTGAAGATTCTTACTAGTCAGATATATCCTTGTGCGGTGAATAGGGGGTGTTGAGTCCAGTTCACTGAAAAAGGAATAGGTCTTGTCTCTTGCATATTGGGTTTATGGAACGGTATCTGAGCTAATTTGAAACCCTTGTTTTATGCATCACCCCACCTCACCTTTCCCGTTCAGCAGCCATAGTGTGTTTTCTGAACGTGTGACTCTGTTCTGTTTTGTAATTCAGTTCAAGTGTAGCGGTTTTTACATTCCCTCTCTAAGTGATATCTTATGATAAGTGTCTTTTTCTGTGTGACTTATTTCACTTAGAATCGTCGTACCTAAATCCACTCATCGTGCTGCTACTAGCCTTATGACGTGGATTTCATGGCTGAGTGATATTCCATTGTACATGAGGACCACCACTTCTTTATCCATTTTTCTCTTTCCTAGGATATTTAAGGTGTAATGAAGTGGGGGTTCTTGTCAACAGAGCAGCCCTAAACTTTGGGGTGCCTGTGTCTTGCTGATTTTTAGTTTTCCCAATTTATACGCCCATGAGTGGAAGTGCCCTATGCTCTCCAAGCTGTGTTTTTTAGATGTTTCAGAACACACCGTACACTTCTCCAGAGTGGCTGTTGGCAATTTACATCCCACCCATCAGCGTAGCAAGGCTCCCATTTCTCCATGGCCGGTCCTGCATTTCTGGTTTGGACACTTTTTTCCGCATGGCCCTTTTGCCCGCTGGGAAGCGAGACTTCTTTGGAGCGCTGATTGGCCTTTCCAGGTTGCTTGGTTGGCCAAAAAGGGCGTATGCGTTTTTTCCTGAATATATTCAGGAAAAAACGCATACGCCCTTTTTGGCCAAGGGCATCATTGTCCACGTTTTGCCGCTTTTCATGTGCTTTCAATGCGATTCGAATCTACCTCCTGAAATCTGTTTCCTGCAATTCTGCCTTGCTTTCAAAGCCTCTTCGTTGCCTTCCCTTAATATATTTGTGGACGAGAGGTATCATTTAAAACTCTGCAGGTTTGTGAATTGCAGTGCCCCTGAGCTCCATTTTTCAACTCGCTTTTTTGGGAGCTGGCCGCAAAAGCGCAGGATTGCTTCAGGCCCTCTTCTGGTTCTGGGGGGCAGGCTGAGCTTGTGCTTAATTCTTCTTCCTGATGGGAAAATAGAGTGACCTGTGCCTGTCCCAACACCTAGAGCTAGTCTCTCATTGGTTCCCCCTCTTCCCGTTCATCCTCAGGACAAATTGCAACCTGTACGGAACAGGAGGTTAAAGGTGCTGATTCTCCAAGGAGGGAGATGGCTAGTAAATCGGCTGGAATGGCGAACCCGAGCAAAGGAGATGAGAAATGAGGTGCGTTTTAGAAACCTTTCCCGATCACACGGTGTACCATCTTCTGGGTTTCTCATGCCTGTTTTCGATGTAGGAAGATGCCCTTGAACCTGGAGATTTGGGACCCATGGGATGGGTACCATGCAGTATTACTTGAAAGGGTCTGCGTTGGCTCACCCAACCTCACCGAACCTCTCAGCCCCAAGAGTGTCCACCCTTATGTCTCAATCAGCTGTGGGTCTAGATATGGTCAATCCAGGTTGCATCACAGCCCCTGAACGAATTTTGTAAGAATTTCTCTCTCTTTCACTGTCTTTGTTTCACGGGTATTGAAAAGTCATTTATTTTTATAATGGGGTTTAGCTGCTTTTCACGGCTGTGTTTATGCCGCTTTACACCCCCTTGACTCACTTACAGAGAGATATCAATACATAGGTTTGAAGATTCTTACTAGTCAGATATATCCTTGTGCGGTGAATAGGGGGTGTTGAGTCCAGTTCACTGAAAAAGGAATAGGTCTTGTCTCTTACATATTGGGTTTATGGAACGGTATCTGAGCTAATTTGAAACCCTTGTTTTATGCATCACCCCACCTCACCTTTCCCGTTCAGCAGCCATAGTGTGTTTTCTAAACGTGTGACTCTGTTCTGTTTTGTAATTCAGTTCAAGTGTAGCGGTTTTTACATTCCCTCTCTAAGTGATATCTTATGATAAGTGTCTTTTTCTGTGTGACTTATTTCACTTAGAATCGTCGTACCTAAATCCACTCATCGTGCTGCTACTAGCCTTATGACGTGGATTTCATGGCTGAGTGATATTCCATTGTACATGAGGACCACCACTTCTTTATCCATTTTTCTCTTTCCTAGGATATTTAAGGTGTAATGAAGTGGGGGTTCTTGTCAACAGAGCAGCCCTAAACTTTGGGGTGCCTGTGTCTTGCTGATTTTTAGTTTTCCCAATTTATACGCCCATGAGTGGAAGTGCCCTATGCTCTCCAAGCTGTGTTTTTTAGATGTTTCAGAACACACCGTACACTTCTCCAGAGTGGCTGTTGGCAATTTACATCCCACCCATCAGCGTAGCAAGGCTCCCATTTCTCCATGGCCGGTCCTGCATTTCTGGTTTGGACACTTTTTTCCGCATGGCCCTTTTGCCCGCTGGGAAGCGAGACTTCTTTGGAGCGCTGATTGGCCTTTCCAGGTTGCTTGGTTGGCCAAAAAGGGCGTATGCGTTTTTTCCTGAATATATTCAGGAAAAAACGCATACGCCCTTTTTGGCCAAGGGCATCATTGTCCACGTTTTGCCGCTTTTCATGTGCTTTCAAGGCGATTCGAATCTACCTCCTGAAATCTGTTTCCTGCAATTCTGCCTTGCTTTCAAAGCCTCTTCGTTGCCTTCCCTTAATATATTTGTGGACGAGAGGTATCATTTAAAACTCTGCAGGTTTGTGAATTGCAGTGCCCCTGAGCTCCATTTTTCAACTCGCTTTTTTGGGAGCTGGCCGCAAAAGCGCAGGATTGCTTCAGGCCCTCTTCTGGTTCTGGGGGGCAGGCTGAGCTTGTGCTTAATTCTTCTTCCTGATGGGAAAATAGAGTGACCTGTGCCTGTCCCAACCCCTAGAGCTAGTCTCTCATTGGTTCCCCCTCTTCCCGTTCATCCTCAGGACAAATTGCAACCTGTACGGAACAGGAGGTTAAAGGTGCTGATTCTCCAAGGAGGGAGATGGCTAGTAAATCGGCTGGAATGGCGAACCCGAGCAAAGGAGATGAGAAATGAGGTGCGTTTTAGAAACCTTTCCCGATCACACGGTGTACCATCTTCTGGGTTTCTCATGCCTGTTTTCGACGTAGGAAGATGCCCTTGAACCTGGAGATTTGGGACCCATGGGATGGGTACCATGCAGTATTACTTGAAAGGGTCTGCGTTGGCTCACCCAACCTCACCGAACCTCTCAGCCCCAAGAGTGTCCACCCTTATGTCTCAATCAGCTGTGGGTCTAGATATGGTCAATCCAGGTTGCATCACAGCCCCTGAACGAATTTTGTAAGAATTTCTCTCTCTTTCACTGTCTTTGTTTCACGGGTATTGAAAAGTCATTTATTTTTATAATGGGGTTTAGCTGCTTTTCACGGCTGTGTTTATGCCGCTTTACACCCCCTTGACTCACTTACAGAGAGATATCAATACATAGGTTTGAAGATTCTTACTAGTCAGATATATCCTTGTGCGGTGAATAGGGGGTGTTGAGTCCAGTTCACTGAAAAAGGAATAGGTCTTGTCTCTTGCATATTGGGTTTATGGAACGGTATCTGAGCTAATTTGAAACCCTTGTTTTATGCATCACCCCACCTCACCTTTCCCGTTCAGCAGCCATAGTGTGTTTTCTAAACGTGTGACTCTGTTCTGTTTTGTAATTCAGTTCAAGTGTAGCGGTTTTTACATTCCCTCTCTAAGTGATATCTTATGATAAGTGTCTTTTTCTGTGTGACTTATTTCACTTAGAATCGTCGTACCTAAATCCACTCATCGTGCTGCTACTAGCCTTATGACGTGGATTTCATGGCTGAGTGATATTCCATTGTACATGAGGACCACCACTTCTTTATCCATTTTTCTCTTTCCTAGGATATTTAAGGTGTAATGAAGTGGGGGTTCTTGTCAACAGAGCAGCCCTAAACTTTGGGGTGCCTGTGTCTTGCTGATTTTTAGTTTTTCCAATTTATACGCCCATGAGTGGAAGTGCCCTATGCTCTCCAAGCTGTGTTTTTTAGATGTTTCAGAACACACCGTACACTTCTCCAGAGTGGCTGTTGGCAATTTACATCCCACCCATCAGCGTAGCAAGGCTCCCATTTCTCCATGGCCGGTCCTGCATTTCTGGTTTGGACACTTTTTTCCGCATGGCCCTTTTGCCCGCTGGGAAGCGAGACTTCTTTGGAGCGCTGATTGGCCTTTCCAGGTTGCTTGGTTGGCCAAAAAGGGCGTATGCGTTTTTTCCTGAATATATTCAGGAAAAAAGGCATACGCCCTTTTTGGCCAAGGGCATCATTGTCCACGTTTTGCCGCTTTTCATGTGCTTTCAAGGCGATTCGAATCTACCTCCTGAAATCTGTTTCCTGCAATTCTGCCTTGCTTTCAAAGCCTCTTCGTTGCCTTCCCTTAATATATTTGTGGACGAGAGGTATCATTTAAAACTCTGCAGGTTTGTGAATTGCAGTGCCCCTGAGCTCCATTTTTCAACTCGCTTTTTTGGGAGCTGGCCGCAAAAGCGCAGGATTGCTTCAGGCCCTCTTCTGGTTCTGGGGGGCAGGCTGAGCTTGTGCTTAATTCTTCTTCCTGATGGGAAAATAGAGTGACCTGTGCCTGTCCCAACACCTAGAGCTAGTCTCTCATTGGTTCCCCCTCTTCCCGTTCATCCTCAGGACAAATTGCAACCTGTACGGAACAGGAGGTTAAAGGTGCTGATTCTCCAAGGAGGGAGATGGCTAGTAAATCGGCTGGAATGGCGAACCCGAGCAAAGGAGATGAGAAATGAGGTGCGTTTTAGAAACCTTTCCCGATCACACGGTGTACCATCTTCTGGGTTTCTCATGCCTGTTTTCGACGTAGGAAGATGCCCTTGAACCTGGAGATTTGGGACCCATGGGATGGGTACCATGCAGTATTACTTGAAAGGGTCTGCGTTGGCTCACCCAACCTCACCGAACCTCTCAGCCCCAAGAGTGTCCACCCTTATGTCTCAATCAGCTGTGGGTCTAGATATGGTCAATCCAGGTTGCATCACAGCCCCTGAACGAATTTTGTAAGAATTTCTCTCTCTTTCACTGTCTTTGTTTCACGGGTATTGAAAAGTCATTTATTTTTATAATGGGGTTTAGCTGCTTTTCACGGCTGTGTTTATGCCGCTTTACACCCCCTTGACTCACTTACAGAGAGATATCAATACATAGGTTTGAAGATTCTTACTAGTCAGATATATCCTTGTGCGGTGAATAGGGGGTGTTGAGTCCAGTTCACTGAAAAAGGAATAGGTCTTGTCTCTTACATATTGGGTTTATGGAACGGTATCTGAGCTAATTTGAAACCCTTGTTTTATGCATCACCCCACCTCACCTTTCCCGTTCAGCAGCCATAGTGTGTTTTCTAAACGTGTGACTCTGTTCTGTTTTGTAATTCAGTTCAAGTGTAGCGGTTTTTACATTCCCTCTCTAAGTGATATCTTATGATAAGTGTCTTTTTCTGTGTGACTTATTTCACTTAGAATCGTCGTACCTAAATCCACTCATCGTGCTGCTACTAGCCTTATGACGTGGATTTCATGGCTGAGTGATATTCCATTGTACATGAGGACCACCACTTCTTTATCCATTTTTCGCTTTCCTAGGATATTTAAGGTGTAATGAAGTGGGGGTTCTTGTCAACAGAGCAGCCCTAAACTTTGGGGTGCCTGTGTCTTGCTGATTTTTAGTTTTCCCAATTTATACGCCCATGAGTGGAAGTGCCCTATGCTCTCCAAGCTGTGTTTTTTAGATGTTTCAGAACACACCGTACACTTCTCCAGAGTGGCTGTTGGCAATTTACATCCCACCCATCAGCGTAGCAAGGCTCCCATTTCTCCATGGCCGGTCCTGCATTTCTGGTTTGGACACTTTTTTCCGCATGGCCCTTTTGCCCGCTGGGAAGCGAGACTTCTTTGGAGCGCTGATTGGCCTTTCCAGGTTGCTTGGTTGGCCAAAAAGGGCGTATGCGTTTTTTCCTGAATATATTCAGGAAAAAACGCATACGCCCTTTTTGGCCAAGGGCATCATTGTCCACGTTTTGCCGCTTTTCATGTGCTTTCAAGGCGATTCGAATCTACCTCCTGAAATCTGTTTCCTGCAATTCTGCCTTGCTTTCAAAGCCTCTTCGTTGCCTTCCCTTAATATATTTGTGGACGAGAGGTATCATTTAAAACTCTGCAGGTTTGTGAATTGCAGTGCCCCTGAGCTCCATTTTTCAACTCGCTTTTTTGGGAGCTGGCCGCAAAAGCGCAGGATTGCTTCAGGCCCTCTTCTGGTTCTGGGGGCAGGCTGAGCTTGTGCTTAATTCTTCTTCCTGATGGGAAAATAGAGTGACCTGTGCCTGTCCCAACCCCTAGAGCTAGTCTCTCATTGGTTCCCCCTCTTCCCGTTCATCCTCAGGACAAATTGCAACCTGTACGGAACAGGAGGTTAAAGGTGCTGATTCTCCAAGGAGGGAGATGGCTAGTAAATCGGCTGGAATGGCGAACCCGAGCAAAGGAGATGAGAAATGAGGTGCGTTTTAGAAACCTTTCCCGATCACACGGTGTACCATCTTCTGGGTTTCTCATGCCTGTTTTCGACGTAGGAAGATGCCCTTGAACCTGGAGATTTGGGACCCATGGGATGGGTACCATGCAGTATTACTTGAAAGGGTCTGCGTTGGCTCACCCAACCTCACCGAACCTCTCAGCCCCAAGAGTGTCCACCCTTATGTCTCAATCAGCTGTGGGTCTAGATATGGTCAATCCAGGTTGCATCACAGCCCCTGAACGAATTTTGTAAGAATTTCTCTCTCTTTCACTGCCTTTGTTTCACGGGTTTTGAAAAGTAATTTATTTTTATAATGGGGTTTAGCTGCTTTTCACGGCTGTGTTTATGCCGCTTTACACCCCCTTGACTCACTTACGGAGAGATATCAATACATAGGTTTGAAGATTCTTACTAGTCAGATATATTCTTGTGCGGTGAATAGGGGGTGTTGAGTCCAGTTCACTGAAAAAGGAATAGGTCTTGTCTCTTACATATTGGGTTTATGGAACGGTATCGGAGCTAATTTGAAACCCTTGTTTTATGCATCACCCCACCTCACCTTTCCCGTTCAGCAGCCATAGTGTGTTTTCTGAACGTGTGACTCTGTTCTGTTTTGTAATTCAGTTCAAGTGTAGCGGTTTTTACATTCCCTCTCTAAGTGATATCTTATGATAAGTGTCTTTTTCTGTGTGACTTATTTCACTTAGAATCGTCGTACCTAAATCCACTCATCGTGCTGCTACTAGCCTTATGACGTGGATTTCATGGCTGAGTGATATTCCATTGTACATGAGGACCACCACTTCTTTATCCATTTTTCTCTTTCCTAGGATATTTAAGGTGTAATGAAGTGGGGGTTCTTGTCAACAGAGCAGCCCTAAACTTTGGGGTGCCTGTGTCTTGCTGATTTTTAGTTTTCCCAATTTATACGCCCATGAGTGGAAGTGCCCTATGCTCTCCAAGCTGTGTTTTTTAGATGTTTCAGAACACACCGTACACTTCTCCAGAGTGGCTGTTGGCAATTTACATCCCACCCATCAGCGTAGCAAGGCTCCCATTTCTCCATGGCCGGTCCTGCATTTCTGGTTTGGACACTTTTTTCCGCATGGCCCTTTTGCCCGCTGGGAAGCGAGACTTCTTTGGAGCGCTGATTGGCCTTTCCAGGTTGCTTGGTTGGCCAAAAAGGGCGTATGTGTTTTTTCCTGAATATATTCAGGAAAAAACGCATACGCCCTTTTTGGCCAAGGGCATCATTGTCCACGTTTTGCCGCTTTTCATGTGCTTTCAAGGCGATTCGAATCTACCTCCTGAAATCTGTTTCCTGCAATTCTGCCTTGCTTTCAAAGCCTCTTCGTTGCCTTCCCTTAATATATTTGTGGACGAGAGGTATCATTTAAAACTCTGCAGGTTTGTGAATTGCAGTGCCCCTGAGCTCCATTTTTCAACTCGCTTTTTTGGGAGCTGGCCGCAAAAGCGCAGGATTGCTTCAGGCCCTCTTCTGGTTCTGGGGGGCAGGCTGAGCTTGTGCTTAATTCTTCTTCCTGATGGGAAAATAGAGTGACCTGTGCCTGTCCCAACCCCTAGAGCTAGTCTCTCATTGGTTCCCCCTCTTCCGGTTCATCCTCAGGACAAATTGCAACCTGTACGGAACAGGAGGTTAAAGGTGCTGATTCTCCAAGGAGGGAGATGGCTAGTAAATCGGCTGGAATGGCGAACCCGAGCAAAGGAGATGAGAAATGAGGTGCGTTTTAGAAACCTTTCCCGATCACACGGTGTACCATCTTCTGGGTTTCTCATGCCTGTTTTCGACGTAGGAAGATGCCCTTGAACCTGGAGATTTGGGACCCATGGGATGGGTACCATGCAGTATTACTTGAAAGGGTCTGCGTTGGCTCACCCAACCTCACCGAACCTCTCAGCCCCAAGAGTGTCCACCCTTATGTCTCAATCAGCTGTGGGTCTAGATATGGTCAATCCAGGTTGCATCACAGCCCCTGAACGAATTTTGTAAGAATTTCTCTCTCTTTCACTGTCTTTGTTTCACGGGTATTGAAAAGTCATTTATTTTTATAATGGGGTTTAGCTGCTTTTCACGGCTGTGTTTATGCCGCTTTACACCCCCTTGACTCACTTACAGAGAGATATCAATACATAGGTTTGAAGATTCTTACTAGTCAGATATATCCTTGTGCGGTGAATAGGGGGTGTTGAGTCCAGTTCACTGAAAAAGGAATAGGTCTTGTCTCTTGCATATTGGGTTTATGGAACGGTATCTGAGCTAATTTGAAACCCTTGTTTTATGCATCACCCCACCTCACCTTTCCCGTTCAGCAGCCATAGTGTGTTTTCTGAACGTGTGACTCTGTTCTGTTTTGTAATTCAGTTCAAGTGTAGCGGTTTTTACATTCCCTCTCTAAGTGATATCTTATGATAAGTGTCTTTTTCTGTGTGACTTATTTCACTTAGAATCGTCGTACCTAAATCCACTCATCGTGCTGCTACTAGCCTTATGACGTGGATTTCATGGCTGAGTGATATTCCATTGTACATGAGGACCACCACTTCTTTATCCATTTTTCTCTTTCCTAGGATATTTAAGGTGTAAAGAAGTGGGGGTTCTTGTCAACAGAGCAGCCCTAAACTTTGGGGTTCCTGTGTCTTGCTGATTTTTAGTTTTCCCAATTTATACGCCCATGAGTGGAAGTGCCCTATGCTCTCCAAGCTGTGTTTTTTAGATGTTTCAGAACACACCGTACACTTCTCCAGAGTGGCTGTTGGCAATTTACATCCCACCCATCAGCGTAGCAAGGCTCCCATTTCTCCATGGCCGGTCCTGCATTTCTGGTTTGGACACTTTTTTCCGCATGGCCCTTTTGCCCGCTGGGAAGCGAGACTTCTTTGGAGCGCTGATTGGCCTTTCCAGGTTGCTTGGTTGGCCAAAAAGGGCGTATGCGTTTTTTCCTGAATATATTCAGGAAAAAACGCATACGCCCTTTTTGGCCAAGGGCATCATTGTCCACGTTTTGCCGCTTTTCATGTGCTTTCAAGGCGATTCGAATCTACCTCCTGAAATCTGTTTCCTGCAATTCTGCCTTGCTTTCAAAGCCTCTTCGTTGCCTTCCCTTAATATATTTGTGGACGAGAGGTATCATTTAAAACTCTGCAGGTTTGTGAATTGCAGTGCCCCTGAGCTCCATTTTTCAACTCGCTTTTTTGGGAGCTGGCCGCAAAAGCGCAGGATTGCTTCAGGCCCTCTTTTGGTTCTGGGGGGCAGGCTGAGCTTGTGCTTAATTCTTCTTCCTGATGGGAAAATATAGTGACCTGTGCCTGTCCCAACCCCTAGAGCTAGTCTCTCATTGGTTCCCCCTCTTCCCGTTCATCCTCAGGACAAATTGCAACCTGTACGGAACAGGAGGTTAAAGGTGCTGATTCTCCAAGGAGGGAGATGGCTAGTAAATCGGCTGGAATGGCGAACCCGAGCAAAGGAGATGAGAAATGAGGTGCGTTTTAGAAACCTTTCCCGATCACACGGTGTACCATCTTCTGGGTTTCTCATGCCTGTTTTCGACGTAGGAAGATGCCCTTGAACCTGGAGATTTGGGACCCATGGGATGGGTACCATGCAGTATTACTTGAAAGGGTCTGCGTTGGCTCACCCAACCTCACCGAACCTCTCAGCCCCAAGAGTGTCCACCCTTATGTCTCAATCAGCTGTGGGTCTAGATATGGTCAATCCAGGTTGCATCACAGCCCCTGAACGAATTTTGTAAGAATTTCTCTCTCTTTCACTGTCTTTGTTTCACGGGTATTGAAAAGTCATTTATTTTTATAATGGGGTTTAGCTGCTTTTCACGGCTGTGTTTATGCCGCTTTACACCCCCTTGACTCACTTACAGAGAGATATCAATACATAGGTTTGAAGATTCTTACTAGTCAGATATATCCTTGTGCGGTGAATAGGGGGTGTTGAGTCCAGTTCACTGAAAAAGGAATAGGTCTTGTCTCTTGCATATTGGGTTTATGGAACGGTATCTGAGCTAATTTGAAACCCTTGTTTTATGCATCACCCCACCTCACCTTTCCCGTTCAGCAGCCATAGTGTGTTTTCTAAACGTGTGACTCTGTTCTGTTTTGTAATTCAGTTCAAGTGTAGCGGTTTTTACATTCCCTCTCTAAGTGATATCTTATGATAAGTGTCTTTTTCTGTGTGACTTATTTCACTTAGAATCGTCGTACCTAAATCCACTCATCGTGCTGCTACTAGCCTTATGACGTGGATTTCATGGCTGAGTGATATTCCATTGTACATGAGGACCACCACTTCTTTATCCATTTTTCTCTTTCCTAGGATATTTAAGGTGTAAAGAAGTGGGGGTTCTTGTCAACAGAGCAGCCCTAAACTTTGGGGTTCCTGTGTCTTGCTGATTTTTAGTTTTCCCAATTTATACGCCCATGAGTGGAAGTGCCCTATGCTCTCCAAGCTGTGTTTTTTAGATGTTTCAGAACACACCGTACACTTCTCCAGAGTGGCTGTTGGCAATTTACATCCCACCCATCAGCGTAGCAAGGCTCCCATTTCTCCATGGCCGGTCCTGCATTTCTGGTTTGGACACTTTTTTCCGCATGGCCCTTTTGCCCGCTGGGAAGCGAGACTTCTTTGGAGCGCTGATTGGCCTTTCCAGGTTGCTTGGTTGGCCAAAAAGGGCGTATGCGTTTTTTCCTGAATATATTCAGGAAAAAACGCATACGCCCTTTTTGGCCAAGGGCATCATTGTCCACGTTTTGCCGCTTTTCATGTGCTTTCAAGGCGATTCGAATCTACCTCCTGAAATCTGTTTCCTGCAATTCTGCCTTGCTTTCAAAGCCTCTTCGTTGCCTTCCCTTAATATATTTGTGGACGAGAGGTATCATTTAAAACTCTGCAGGTTTGTGAATTGCAGTGCCCCTGAGCTCCATTTTTCAACTCGCTTTTTTGGGAGCTGGCCGCAAAAGCGCAGGATTGCTTCAGGCCCTCTTTTGGTTCTGGGGGGCAGGCTGAGCTTGTGCTTAATTCTTCTTCCTGATGGGAAAATAGAGTGACCTGTGCCTGTCCCAACCCCTAGAGCTAGTCTCTCATTGGTTCCCCCTCTTCCCGTTCATCCTCAGGACAAATTGCAACCTGTACGGAACAGGAGGTTAAAGGTGCTGATTCTCCAAGGAGGGAGATGGCTAGTAAATCGGCTGGAATGGCGAACCCGAGCAAAGGAGATGAGAAATGAGGTGCGTTTTAGAAACCTTTCCCGATCACACGGTGTACCATCTTCTGGGTTTCTCATGCCTGTTTTCGACGTAGGAAGATGCCCTTGAACCTGGAGATTTGGGACCCATGGGATGGGTACCATGCAGTATTACTTGAAAGGGTCTGCGTTGGCTCACCCAACCTCACCGAACCTCTCAGCCCCAAGAGTGTCCACCCTTATGTCTCAATCAGCTGTGGGTCTAGATATGGTCAATCCAGGTTGCATCACAGCCCCTGAACGAATTTTGTAAGAATTTCTCTCTCTTTCACTGTCTTTGTTTCACGGGTATTGAAAAGTCATTTATTTTTATAATGGGGTTTAGCTGCTTTTCACGGCTGTGTTTATGCCGCTTTACACCCCCTTGACTCACTTACAGAGAGATATCAATACATAGGTTTGAAGATTCTTACTAGTCAGATATATCCTTGTGCAGTGAATATGGGGTGTTGAGTCCAGTTCACTGAAAAAGGAATAGGTCTTGTCTCTTACATATTGGGTTTATGGAACGGTATCTGAGCTAATTTGAAACCCTTGTTTTATGCATCACCCCACCTCACCTTTCCCGTTCAGCAGCCATAGTGTGTTTTCTAAACGTGTGACTCTGTTCTGTTTTGTAATTCAGTTCAAGTGTAGCGGTTTTTACATTCCCTCTCTAAGTGATATCTTATGATAAGTGTCTTTTTCTGTGTGACTTATTTCACTTAGAATCGTCGTACCTAAATCCACTCATCGTGCTGCTACTAGCCTTATGACGTGGATTTCATGGCTGAGTGATATTCCATTGTACATGAGGACCACCACTTCTTTATCCATTTTTCTCTTTCCTAGGATATTTAAGGTGTAATGAAGTGGGGGTTCTTGTCAACAGAGCAGCCCTAAACTTTGGGGTGCCTGTGTCTTGCTGATTTTTAGTTTTCCCAATTTATACGCCCATGAGTGGAAGTGCCCTATGCTCTCCAAGCTGTGTTTTTTAGATGTTTCAGAACACACCGTACACTTCTCCAGAGTGGCTGTTGGCAATTTACATCCCACCCATCAGCGTAGCAAGGCTCCCATTTCTCCATGGCCGGTCCTGCATTTCTGGTTTGGACACTTTTTTCCGCATGGCCCTTTTGCCCGCTGGGAAGCGAGACTTCTTTGGAGCGCTGATTGGCCTTTCCAGGTTGCTTGGTTGGCCAAAAAGGGCGTATGCGTTTTTTCCTGAATATATTCAGGAAAAAACGCATACGCCCTTTTTGGCCAAGGGCATCATTGTCCACGTTTTGCCGCTTTTCATGTGCTTTCAAGGCGATTCGAATCTACCTCCTGAAATCTGTTTCCTGCAATTCTGCCTTGCTTTCAAAGCCTCTTCGTTGCCTTCCCTTAATATATTTGTGGACGAGAGGTATCATTTAAAACTCTGCAGGTTTGTGAATTGCAGTGCCCCTGAGCTCCATTTTTCAACTCGCTTTTTTGGGAGCTGGCCGCAAAAGCGCAGGATTGCTTCAGGCCCTCTTCTGGTTCTGGGGGCAGGCTGAGCTTGTGCTTAATTCTTCTTCCTGATGGGAAAATAGAGTGACCTGTGCCTGTCCCAACCCCTAGAGCTAGTCTCTCATTGGTTCCCCCTCTTCCCGTTCATCCTCAGGACAAATTGCAACCTGTACGGAACAGGAGGTTAAAGGTGCTGATTCTCCAAGGAGGGAGATGGCTAGTAAATCGGCTGGAATGGCGAACCCGAGCAAAGGAGATGAGAAATGAGGTGCGTTTTAGAAACCTTTCCCGATCACACGGTGTACCATCTTCTGGGTTTCTCATGCCTGTTTTCGACGTAGGAAGATGCCCTTGAACCTGGAGATTTGGGACCCATGGGATGGGTACCATGCAGTATTACTTGAAAGGGTCTGCGTTGGCTCACCCAACCTCACCGAACCTCTCAGCCCCAAGAGTGTCCACCCTTATGTCTCAATCAGCTGTGGGTCTAGATATGGTCAATCCAGGTTGCATCACAGCCCCTGAACGAATTTTGTAAGAATTTCTCTCTCTTTCACTGCCTTTGTTTCACGGGTTTTGAAAAGTAATTTATTTTTATAATGGGGTTTAGCTGCTTTTCAGGGCTGTGTTTATGCCGCTTTACACCCCCTTGACTCACTTACGGAGAGATATCAATACATAGGTTTGAAGATTCTTACTAGTCAGATATATTCTTGTGCGGTGAATAGGGGGTGTTGAGTCCAGTTCACTGAAAAAGGAATAGGTCTTGTCTCTTACATATTGGGTTTATGGAACGGTATCGGAGCTAATTTGAAACCCTTGTTTTATGCATCACCCCACCTCACCTTTCCCGTTCAGCAGCCATAGTGTGTTTTCTGAACGTGTGACTCTGTTCTGTTTTGTAATTCAGTTCAAGTGTAGCGGTTTTTACATTCCCTCTCTAAGTGATATCTTATGATAAGTGTCTTTTTCTGTGTGACTTATTTCACTTAGAATCGTCGTACCTAAATCCACTCATCGTGCTGCTACTAGCCTTATGACGTGGATTTCATGGCTGAGTGATATTCCATTGTACATGAGGACCACCACTTCTTTATCCATTTTTCTCTTTCCTAGGATATTTAAGGTGTAATGAAGTGGGGGTTCTTGTCAACAGAGCAGCCCTAAACTTTGGGGTGCCTGTGTCTTGCTGATTTTTAGTTTTCCCAATTTATACGCCCATGAGTGGAAGTGCCCTATGCTCTCCAAGCTGTGTTTTTTAGATGTTTCAGAACACACCGTACACTTCTCCAGAGTGGCTGTTGGCAATTTACATCCCACCCATCAGCGTAGCAAGGCTCCCATTTCTCCATGGCCGGTCCTGCATTTCTGGTTTGGACACTTTTTTCCGCATGGCCCTTTTGCCCGCTGGGAAGCGAGACTTCTTTGGAGCGCTGATTGGCCTTTCCAGGTTGCTTGGTTGGCCAAAAAGGGCGTATGCGTTTTTTCCTGAATATATTCAGGAAAAAACGCATACGCCCTTTTTGGCCAAGGGCATCATTGTCCACGTTTTGCCGCTTTTCATGTGCTTTCAAGGCGATTCGAATCTACCTCCTGAAATCTGTTTCCTGCAATTCTGCCTTGCTTTCAAAGCCTCTTCGTTGCCTTCCCTTAATATATTTGTGGACGAGAGGTATCATTTAAAACTCTGCAGGTTTGTGAATTGCAGTGCCCCTGAGCTCCATTTTTCAACTCGCTTTTTTGGGAGCTGGCCGCAAAAGCGCAGGATTGCTTCAGGCCCTCTTCTGGTTCTGGGGGGCAGGCTGAGCTTGTGCTTAATTCTTCTTCCTGATGGGAAAATAGAGTGACCTGTGCCTGTCCCAACCCCTAGAGCTAGTCTCTCATTGGTTCCCCCTCTTCCGGTTCATCCTCAGGACAAATTGCAACCTGTACGGAACAGGAGGTTAAAGGTGCTGATTCTCCAAGGAGGGAGATGGCTAGTAAATCGGCTGGAATGGCGAACCCGAGCAAAGGAGATGAGAAATGAGGTGCGTTTTAGAAACCTTTCCCGATCACACGGTGTACCATCTTCTGGGTTTCTCATGCCTGTTTTCGACGTAGGAAGATGCCCTTGAACCTGGAGATTTGGGACCCATGGGATGGGTACCATGCAGTATTACTTGAAAGGGTCTGCGTTGGCTCACCCAACCTCACCGAACCTCTCAGCCCCAAGAGTGTCCACCCTTATGTCTCAATCAGCTGTGGGTCTAGATATGGTCAATCCAGGTTGCATCACAGCCCCTGAACGAATTTTGTAAGAATTTCTCTCTCTTTCACTGTCTTTGTTTCACGGGTATTGAAAAGTCATTTATTTTTATAATGGGGTTTAGCTGCTTTTCACGGCTGTGTTTATGCCGCTTTACACCCCCTTGACTCACAGAGAGATATCAATACATAGGTTTGAAGATTCTTACTAGTCAGATATATCCTTGTGCGGTGAATAGGGGGTGTTGAGTCCAGTTCACTGAAAAAGGAATAGGTCTTGTCTCTTACATATTGGGTTTATGGAACGGTATCTGAGCTAATTTGAAACCCTTGTTTTATGCATCACCCCACCTCACCTTTCCCGTTCAGCAGCCATAGTGTGTTTTCTAAACGTGTGACTCTGTTCTGTTTTGTAATTCAGTTCAAGTGTAGCGGTTTTTACATTCCCTCTCTAAGTGATATCTTATGATAAGTGTCTTTTTCTGTGTGACTTATTTCACTTAGAATCGTCGTACCTAAATCCACTCATCGTGCTGCTACTAGCCTTATGATGTGGATTTCATGGCTGAGTGATATTCCATTGTACATGAGGACCACCACTTCTTTATCCATTTTTCTCTTTCCTAGGATATTTAAGGTGTAATGAAGTGGGGGTTCTTGTCAACAGAGCAGCCCTAAACTTTGGGGTGCCTGTGTCTTGCTGATTTTTAGTTTTCCCAATTTATACGCCCATGAGTGGAAGTGCCCTATGCTCTCCAAGCTGTGTTTTTTAGATGTTTCAGAACACACCGTACACTTCTCCAGAGTGGCTGTTGGCAATTTACATCCCACCCATCAGCGTAGCAAGGCTCCCATTTCTCCATGGCCGGTCCTGCATTTCTGGTTTGGACACTTTTTTCCGCATGGCCCTTTTGCCCGCTGGGAAGCGAGACTTCTTTGGAGCGCTGATTGGCCTTTCCAGGTTGCTTGGTTGGCCAAAAAGGGCGTATGCGTTTTTTCCTGAATATATTCAGGAAAAAACGCATACGCCCTTTTTGGCCAAGGGCATCATTGTCCACGTTTTGCCGCTTTTCATGTGCTTTCAAGGCGATTCGAATCTACCTCCTGAAATCTGTTTCCTGCAATTCTGCCTTGCTTTCAAAGCCTCTTCGTTGCCTTCCCTTAATATATTTGTGGACGAGAGGTATCATTTAAAACTCTGCAGGTTTGTGAATTGCAGTGCCCCTGAGCTCCATTTTTCAACTCGCTTTTTTGGGAGCTGGCCGCAAAAGCGCAGGATTGCTTCAGGCCCTCTTCTGGTTCTGGGGGCAGGCTGAGCTTGTGCTTAATTCTTCTTCCTGATGGGAAAATAGAGTGACCTGTGCCTGTCCCAACCCCTAGAGCTAGTCTCTCATTGGTTCCCCCTCTTCCCGTTCATCCTCAGGACAAATTGCAACCTGTACGGAACAGGAGGTTAAAGGTGCTGATTCTCCAAGGAGGGAGATGGCTAGTAAATCGGCTGGAATGGCGAACCCGAGCAAAGGAGATGAGAAATGAGGTGCGTTTTAGAAACCTTTCCCGATCACACGGTGTACCATCTTCTGGGTTTCTCATGCCTGTTTTCGACGTAGGAAGATGCCCTTGAACCTGGAGATTTGGGACCCATGGGATGGGTACCATGCAGTATTACTTGAAAGGGTCTGCGTTGGCTGACCCAACCTCACCGAACCTCTCAGCCCCAAGAGTGTCCACCCTTATGTCTCAATCAGCTGTGGGTCTAGATATGGTCAATCCAGGTTGCATCACAGCCCCTGAACGAATTTTGTAAGAATTTCTCTCTCTTTCACTGCCTTTGTTTCACGGGTTTTGAAAAGTAATTTATTTTTATAATGGGGTTTAGCTGCTTTTCACGGCTGTGTTTATGCCGCTTTACACCCCCTTGACTCACTTACGGAGAGATATCAATACATAGGTTTGAAGATTCTTACTAGTCAGATATATTCTTGTGCGGTGAATAGGGGGTGTTGAGTCCAGTTCACTGAAAAAGGAATAGGTCTTTTCTCTTACATATTGGGTTTATGGAACGGTATCGGAGCTAATTTGAAACCCTTGTTTTATGCATCACCCCACCTCACCTTTCCCGTTCAGCAGCCATAGTGTGTTTTCTGAACGTGTGACTCTGTTCTGTTTTGTAATTCAGTTCAAGTGTAGCGGTTTTTACATTCCCTCTCTAAGTGATATCTTATGATAAGTGTCTTTTTCTGTGTGACTTATTTCACTTAGAATCGTCGTACCTAAATCCACTCATCGTGCTGCTACTAGCCTTATGACGTGGATTTCATGGCTGAGTGATATTCCATTGTACATGAGGACCACCACTTCTTTATCCATTTTTCTCTTTCCTAGGATATTTAAGGTGTAATGAAGTGGGGGTTCTTGTCAACAGAGCAGCCCTAAACTTTGGGGTGCCTGTGTCTTGCTGATTTTTAGTTTTCCCAATTTATACGCCCATGAGTGGAAGTGCCCTATGCTCTCCAAGCTGTGTTTTTTAGATGTTTCAGAACACACCGTACACTTCTCCAGAGTGGCTGTTGGCAATTTACATCCCACCCATCAGCGTAGCAAGGCTCCCATTTCTCCATGGCCGGTCCTGCATTTCTGGTTTGGACACTTTTTTCCGCATGGCCCTTTTGCCCGCTGGGAAGCGAGACTTCTTTGGAGCGCTGATTGGCCTTTCCAGGTTGCTTGGTTGGCCAAAAAGGGCGTATGCGTTTTTTCCTGAATATATTCAGGAAAAAACGCATACGCCCTTTTTGGCCAAGGGCATCATTGTCCACGTTTTGCCGCTTTTCATGTGCTTTCAAGGCGATTCGAATCTACCTCCTGAAATCTGTTTCCTGCAATTCTGCCTTGCTTTCAAAGCCTCTTCGTTGCCTTCCCTTAATATATTTGTGGACGAGAGGTATCATTTAAAACTCTGCAGGTTTGTGAATTGCAGTGCCCCTGAGCTCCATTTTTCAACTCGCTTTTTTGGGAGCTGGCCGCAAAAGCGCAGGATTGCTTCAGGCCCTCTTCTGGTTCTGGGGGGCAGGCTGAGCTTGTGCTTAATTCTTCTTCCTGATGGGAAAATAGAGTGACCTGTGCCTGTCCCAACCCCTAGAGCTAGTCTCTCATTGGTTCCCCCTCTTCCGGTTCATCCTCAGGACAAATTGCAACCTGTACGGAACAGGAGGTTAAAGGTGCTGATTCTCCAAGGAGGGAGATGGCTAGTAAATCGGCTGGAATGGCGAACCCGAGCAAAGGAGATGAGAAATGAGGTGCGTTTTAGAAACCTTTCCCGATCACACGGTGTACCATCTTCTGGGTTTCTCATGCCTGTTTTCGACGTAGGAAGATGCCCTTGAACCTGGAGATTTGGGACCCATGGGATGGGTACCATGCAGTATTACTTGAAAGGGTCTGCGTTGGCTCACCCAACCTCACCGAACCTCTCAGCCCCAAGAGTGTCCACCCTTATGTCTCAATCAGCTGTGGGTCTAGATATGGTCAATCCAGGTTGCATCACAGCCCCTGAACGAATTTTGTAAGAATTTCTCTCTCTTTCACTGTCTTTGTTTCACGGGTATTGAAAAGTCATTTATTTTTATAATGGGGTTTAGCTGCTTTTCACGGCTGTGTTTATGCCGCTTTACACCCCCTTGACTCACTTACAGAGAGATATCAATACATAGGTTTGAAGATTCTTACTAGTCAGATATATCCTTGTGCGGTGAATAGGGGGTGTTGAGTCCAGTTCACTGAAAAAGGAATAGGTCTTGTCTCTTGCATATTGGGTTTATGGAACGGTATCTGAGCTAATTTGAAACCCTTGTTTTATGCATCACCCCACCTCACCTTTCCCGTTCAGCAGCCATAGTGTGTTTTCTAAACGTGTGACTCTGTTCTGTTTTGTAATTCAGTTCAAGTGTAGCGGTTTTTACATTCCCTCTCTAAGTGATATCTTATGATAAGTGTCTTTTTCTGTGTGACTTATTTCACTTAGAATCGTCGTACCTAAATCCACTCATCGTGCTGCTACTAGCCTTATGACGTGGATTTCATGGCTGAGTGATATTCCATTGTACATGAGGACCACCACTTCTTTATCCATTTTTCTCTTTCCTAGGATATTTAAGGTGTAATGAAGTGGGGGTTCTTGTCAACAGAGCAGCCCTAAACTTTGGGGTGCCTGTGTCTTGCTGATTTTTAGTTTTCCCAATTTATACGCCCATGAGTGGAAGTGCCCTATGCTCTCCAAGCTGTGTTTTTTAGATGTTTCAGAACACACCGTACACTTCTCCAGAGTGGCTGTTGGCAATTTACATCCCACCCATCAGCGTAGCAAGGCTCCCATTTCTCCATGGCCGGTCCTGCATTTCTGGTTTGGACACTTTTTTCCGCATGGCCCTTTTGCCCGCTGGGAAGCGAGACTTCTTTGGAGCGCTGATTGGCCTTTCCAGGTTGCTTGGTTGGCCAAAAAGGGCGTATGCGTTTTTTCCTGAATATATTCAGGAAAAAACGCATACGCCCTTTTTGGCCAAGGGCATCATTGTCCACGTTTTGCCGCTTTTCATGTGCTTTCAAGGCGATTCGAATCTACCTCCTGAAATCTGTTTCCTGCAATTCTGCCTTGCTTTCAAAGCCTCTTCGTTGCCTTCCCTTAATATATTTGTGGACGAGAGGTATCATTTAAAACTCTGCAGGTTTGTGAATTGCAGTGCCCCTGAGCTCCATTTTTCAACTCGCTTTTTTGGGAGCTGGCCGCAAAAGCGCAGGATTGCTTCAGGCCCTCTTCTGGTTCTGGGGGGCAGGCTGAGCTTGTGCTTAATTCTTCTTCCTGATGGGAAAATAGAGTGACCTGTGCCTGTCCCAACCCCTAGAGCTAGTCTCTCATTGGTTCCCCCTCTTCCGGTTCATCCTCAGGACAAATTGCAACCTGTACGGAACAGGAGGTTAAAGGTGCTGATTCTCCAAGGAGGGAGATGGCTAGTAAATCGGCTGGAATGGCGAACCCGAGCAAAGGAGATGAGAAATGAGGTGCGTTTTAGAAACCTTTCCCGATCACACGGTGTACCATCTTCTGGGTTTCTCATGCCTGTTTTCGACGTAGGAAGATGCCCTTGAACCTGGAGATTTGGGACCCATGGGATGGGTACCATGCAGTATTACTTGAAAGGGTCTGCGTTGGCTCACCCAACCTCACCGAACCTCTCAGCCCCAAGAGTGTCCACCCTTATGTCTCAATCAGCTGTGGGTCTAGATATGGTCAATCCAGGTTGCATCACAGCCCCTGAACGAATTTTGTAAGAATTTCTCTCTCTTTCACTGTCTTTGTTTCACGGGTATTGAAAAGTCATTTATTTTTATAATGGGGTTTAGCTGCTTTTCACGGCTGTGTTTATGCCGCTTTACACCCCCTTGACTCACTTACAGAGAGATATCAATACATAGGTTTGAAGATTCTTACTAGTCAGATATATCCTTGTGCGGTGAATAGGGGGTGTTGAGTCCAGTTCACTGAAAAAGGAATAGGTCTTGTCTCTTGCATATTGGGTTTATGGAACGGTATCTGAGCTAATTTGAAACCCTTGTTTTATGCATCACCCCACCTCACCTTTCCCGTTCAGCAGCCATAGTGTGTTTTCTAAACGTGTGACTCTGTTCTGTTTTGTAATTCAGTTCAAGTGTAGCGGTTTTTACATTCCCTCTCTAAGTGATATCTTATGATAAGTGTCTTTTTCTGTGTGACTTATTTCACTTAGAATCGTCGTACCTAAATCCACTCATCGTGCTGCTACTAGCCTTATGACGTGGATTTCATGGCTGAGTGATATTCCATTGTACATGAGGACCACCACTTCTTTATCCATTTTTCTCTTTCCTAGGATATTTAAGGTGTAAAGAAGTGGGGGTTCTTGTCAACAGAGCAGCCCTAAACTTTGGGGTTCCTGTGTCTTGCTGATTTTTAGTTTTCCCAGTTTATACGCCCATGAGTGGAAGTGCCCTATGCTCTCCAAGCTGTGTTTTTTAGATGTTTCAGAACACACCGTACACTTCTCCAGAGTGGCTGTTGGCAATTTACATCCCACCCATCAGCGTAGCAAGGCTCCCATTTCTCCATGGCCGGTCCTGCATTTCTGGTTTGGACACTTTTTTCCGCATGGCCCTTTTGCCCGCTGGGAAGCGAGACTTCTTTGGAGCGCTGATTGGCCTTTCCAGGTTGCTTGGTTGGCCAAAAAGGGCGTATGCGTTTTTTCCTGAATATATTCAGGAAAAAACGCATACGCCCTTTTTGGCCAAGGGCATCATTGTCCACGTTTTGCCGCTTTTCATGTGCTTTCAAGGCGATTCGAATCTACCTCCTGAAATCTGTTTCCTGCAATTCTGCCTTGCTTTCAAAGCCTCTTCGTTGCCTTCCCTTAATATATTTGTGGACGAGAGGTATCATTTAAAACTCTGCAGGTTTGTGAATTGCAGTGCCCCTGAGCTCCATTTTTCAACTCGCTTTTTTGGGAGCTGGCCGCAAAAGCGCAGGATTGCTTCAGGCCCTCTTTTGGTTCTGGGGGGCAGGCTGAGCTTGTGCTTAATTCTTCTTCCTGATGGGAAAATAGAGTGACCTGTGCCTGTCCCAACCCCTAGAGCTAGTCTCTCATTGGTTCCCCCTCTTCCCGTTCATCCTCAGGACAAATTGCAACCTGTACGGAACAGGAGGTTAAAGGTGCTGATTCTCCAAGGAGGGAGATGGCTAGTAAATTGGCTGGAATGGCGAACCCGAGCAAAGGAGATGAGAAATGAGGTGCGTTTTAGAAACCTTTCCCGATCACACGGTGTACCATCTTCTGGGTTTCTCATGCCTGTTTTCGACGTAGGAAGATGCCCTTGAACCTGGAGATTTGGGACCCATGGGATGGGTACCATGCAGTATTACTTGAAAGGGTCTGCGTTGGCTCACCCAACCTCACCGAACCTCTCAGCCCCAAGAGTGTCCACCCTTATGTCTCAATCAGCTGTGGGTCTAGATATGGTCAATCCAGGTTGCATCACAGCCCCTGAACGAATTTTGTAAGAATTTCTCTCTCTTTCACTGTCTTTGTTTCACGGGTATTGAAAAGTCATTTATTTTTATAATGGGGTTTAGCTGCTTTTCACGGCTGTGTTTATGCCGCTTTACACCCCCTTGACTCACTTACAGAGAGATATCAATACATAGGTTTGAAGATTCTTACTAGTCAGATATATCCTTGTGCGGTGAATAGGGGGTGTTGAGTCCAGTTCACTGAAAAAGGAATAGGTCTTGTCTCTTACATATTGGGTTTATGGAACGGTATCTGAGCTAATTTGAAACCCTTGTTTTATGCATCACCCCACCTCACCTTTCCCGTTCAGCAGCCATAGTGTGTTTTCTAAACGTGTGACTCTGTTCTGTTTTGTAATTCAGTTCAAGTGTAGCGGTTTTTACATTCCCTCTCTAAGTGATATCTTATGATAAGTGTCTTTTTCTGTGTGACTTATTTCACTTAGAATCGTCGTACCTAAATCCACTCATCGTGCTGCTACTAGCCTTATGACGTGGATTTCATGGCTGAGTGATATTCCATTGTACATGAGGACCACCACTTCTTTATCCATTTTTCTCTTTCCTAGGATATTTAAGGTGTAATGAAGTGGGGGTTCTTGTCAACAGAGCAGCCCTAAACTTTGGGGTGCCTGTGTCTTGCTGATTTTTAGTTTTCCCAATTTATACGCCCATGAGTGGAAGTGCCCTATGCTCTCCAAGCTGTGTTTTTTAGATGTTTCAGAACACACCGTACACTTCTCCAGAGTGGCTGTTGGCAATTTACATCCCACCCATCAGCGTAGCAAGGCTCCCATTTCTCCATGGCCGGTCCTGCATTTCTGGTTTGGACACTTTTTTCCGCATGGCCCTTTTGCCCGCTGGGAAGCGAGACTTCTTTGGAGCGCTGATTGGCCTTTCCAGGTTGCTTGGTTGGCCAAAAAGGGCGTATGCGTTTTTTCCTGAATATATTCAGGAAAAAACGCATACGCCCTTTTTGGCCAAGGGCATCATTGTCCACGTTTTGCCGCTTTTCATGTGCTTTCAAGGCGATTCGAATCTACCTCCTGAAATCTGTTTCCTGCAATTCTGCCTTGCTTTCAAAGCCTCTTCGTTGCCTTCCCTTAATATATTTGTGGACGAGAGGTATCATTTAAAACTCTGCAGGTTTGTGAATTGCAGTGCCCCTGAGCTCCATTTTTCAACTCGCTTTTTTGGGAGCTGGCCGCAAAAGCGCAGGATTGCTTCAGGCCCTCTTCTGGTTCTGGGGGCAGGCTGAGCTTGTGCTTAATTCTTCTTCCTGATGGGAAAATAGAGTGACCTGTGCCTGTCCCAACCCCTAGAGCTAGTCTCTCATTGGTTCCCCCTCTTCCCGTTCATCCTCAGGACAAATTGCAACCTGTACGGAACAGGAGGTTAAAGGTGCTGATTCTCCAAGGAGGGAGATGGCTAGTAAATCGGCTGGAATGGCGAACCCGAGCAAAGGAGATGAGAAATGAGGTGCGTTTTAGAAACCTTTCCCGATCACACGGTGTACCATCTTCTGGGTTTCTCATGCCTGTTTTCGACGTAGGAAGATGCCCTTGAACCTGGAGATTTGGGACCCATGGGATGGGTACCATGCAGTATTACTTGAAAGGGTCTGCGTTGGCTCACCCAACCTCACCGAACCTCTCAGCCCCAAGAGTGTCCACCCTTATGTCTCAATCAGCTGTGGGTCTAGATATGGTCAATCCAGGTTGCATCACAGCCCCTGAACGAATTTTGTAAGAATTTCTCTCTCTTTCACTGTCTTTGTTTCACGGGTATTGAAAAGTCATTTATTTTTATAATGGGGTTTAGCTGCTTTTCACGGCTGTGTTTATGCCGCTTTACACCCCCTTGACTCACTTACGGAGAGATATCAATACATAGGTTTGAAGATTCTTACTAGTCAGATATATCCTTGTGCGGTGAATAGGGGGTGTTGAGTCCAGTTCACTGAAAAAGGAATAGGTCTTGTCTCTTGCATATTGGGTTTATGGAACGGTATCTGAGCTAATTTGAAACCCTTGTTTTATGCATCACCCCACCTCACCTTTCCCGTTCAGCAGCCATAGTGTGTTTTCTAAACGTGTGACTCTGTTCTGTTTTGTAATTCAGTTCAAGTGTAGCGGTTTTTACATTCCCTCTCTAAGTGATATCTTATGATAAGTGTCTTTTTCTGTGTGACTTATTTCACTTAGAATCGTCGTACCTAAATCCACTCATCGTGCTGCTACTAGCCTTATGACGTGGATTTCATGGCTGAGTGATATTCCATTGTACATGAGGACCACCACTTCTTTATCCATTTTTCTCTTTCCTAGGATATTTAAGGTGTAAAGAAGTGGGGGTTCTTGTCAACAGAGCAGCCCTAAACTTTGGGGTTCCTGTGTCTTGCTGATTTTTAGTTTTCCCAATTTATACGCCCATGAGTGGAAGTGCCCTATGCTCTCCAAGCTGTGTTTTTTAGATGTTTCAGAACACACCGTACACTTCTCCAGAGTGGCTGTTGGCAATTTACATCCCACCCATCAGCGTAGCAAGGCTCCCATTTCTCCATGGCCGGTCCTGCATTTCTGGTTTGGACACTTTTTTCCGCATGGCCCTTTTGCCCGCTGGGAAGCGAGACTTCTTTGGAGCGCTGATTGGCCTTTCCAGGTTGCTTGGTTGGCCAAAAAGGGCGTATGCGTTTTTTCCTGAATATATTCAGGAAAAAACGCATACGCCCTTTTTGGCCAAGGGCATCATTGTCCACGTTTTGCCGCTTTTCATGTGCTTTCAAGGCGATTCGAATCTACCTCCTGAAATCTGTTTCCTGCAATTCTGCCTTGCTTTCAAAGCCTCTTCGTTGCCTTCCCTTAATATATTTGTGGACGAGAGGTATCATTTAAAACTCTGCAGGTTTGTGAATTGCAGTGCCCCTGAGCTCCATTTTTCAACTCGCTTTTTTGGGAGCTGGCCGCAAAAGCGCAGGATTGCTTCAGGCCCTCTTCTGGTTCTGGGGGGCAGGCTGAGCTTGTGCTTAATTCTTCTTCCTGATGGGAAAATAGAGTGACCTGTGCCTGTCCCAACCCCTAGAGCTAGTCTCTCATTGGTTCCCCCTCTTCCCGTTCATCCTCAGGACAAATTGCAACCTGTACGGAACAGGAGGTTAAAGGTGCTGATTCTCCAAGGAGGGAGATGGCTAGTAAATCGGCTGGAATGGCGAACCCGAGCAAAGGAGATGAGAAATGAGGTGCGTTTTAGAAACCTTTCCCGATCACACGGTGTACCATCTTCTGGGTTTCTCATGCCTGTTTTCGACGTAGGAAGATGCCCTTGAACCTGGAGATTTGGGACCCATGGGATGGGTACCATGCAGTATTACTTGAAAGGGTCTGCGTTGGCTCACCCAACCTCACCGAACCTCTCAGCCCCAAGAGTGTCCACCCTTATGTCTCAATCAGCTGTGGGTCTAGATATGGTCAATCCAGGTTGCATCACAGCCCCTGAACGAATTTTGTAAGAATTTCTCTCTCTTTCACTGTCTTTGTTTCACGGGTATTGAAAAGTCATTTATTTTTATAATGGGGTTTAGCTGCTTTTCACGGCTGTGTTTATGCCGCTTTACACCCCCTTGACTCACTTACAGAGAGATATCAATACATAGGTTTGAAGATTCTTACTAGTCAGATATATCCTTGTGCGGTGAATAGGGGGTGTTGAGTCCAGTTCACTGAAAAAGGAATAGGTCTTGTCTCTTACATATTGGGTTTATGGAACGGTATCTGAGCTAATTTGAAACCCTTGTTTTATGCATCACCCCACCTCACCTTTCCCGTTCAGCAGCCATAGTGTGTTTCCTAAACGTGTGACTCTGTTCTGTTTTGCAATTCAGTTCAAGTGTAGCGGTTTTTACATTCCCTCTAGAAGTGATATCTTATGATAAGTGTCTTTTTCTGTGTGACTTATTTCACTTAGAATCGTCGTACCTAAATCCACTCATCGTGCTGCTACTAGCCTTATGACGTGGATTTCATGGCTGAGTGATATTCCATTGTACATGAGGACCCCAACTTCTTTATCCATTTTTCTCTTTCCTAGGATATTTAAGGTGTAATGAAGTGGGGGTTCTTGTCAACAGAGCAGCCCTAAACTTTGGGGTGCCTGTGTCTTGCTGATTTTTAGTTTTCCCAATTTATACGCCCATGAGTGGAAGTGCCCTATGCTCTCCAAGCTGTGTTTTTTAGATGTTTCAGAACACACCGTACACTTCTCCAGAGTGGCTGTTGGCAATTTACATCCCACCCATCAGCGTAGCAAGGCTCCCATTTCTCCATGGCCGGTCCTGCATTTCTGGTTTGGACACTTTTTTCCGCATGGCCCTTTTGCCCGCTGGGAAGCGAGACTTCTTTGGAGCGCTGATTGGCCTTTCCAGGTTGCTTGGTTGGCCAAAAAGGGCGTATGCGTTTTTTCCTGAATATATTCAGGAAAAAACGCATACGCCCTTTTTGGCCAAGGGCATCATTGTCCACGTTTTGCCGCTTTTCATGTGCTTTCAAGGCGATTCGAATCTACCTCCTGAAATCTGTTTCCTGCAATTCTGCCTTGCTTTCAAAGCCTCTTCGTTGCCTTCCCTTAATATATTTGTGGACGAGAGGTATCATTTAAAACTCTGCAGGTTTGTGAATTGCAGTGCCCCTGAGCTCCATTTTTCAACTCGCTTTTTTGGGAGCTGGCCGCAAAAGCGCAGGATTGCTTCAGGCCCTCTTTTGGTTCTGGGGGGCAGGCTGAGCTTGTGCTTAATTCTTCTTCCTGTTGGGAAAATAGAGTGACCTGTGCCTGTCCCAACCCCTAGAGCTAGTCTCTCATTGGTTCCCCCTCTTCCCGTTCATCCTCAGGACAAATTGCAACCTGTACGGAACAGGAGGTTAAAGGTGCTGATTCTCCAAGGAGGGAGATGGCTAGTAAATCGGCTGGAATGGCGAACCCGAGCAAAGGAGATGAGAAATGAGGTGCGTTTTAGAAACCTTTCCCGATCACACGGTGTACCATCTTCTGGGTTTCTCATGCCTGTTTTCGACGTAGGAAGATGCCCTTGAACCTGGAGATTTGGGACCCATGGGATGGGTACCATGCAGTATTACTTGAAAGGGTCTGCGTTGGCTCACCCAACCTCACCGAACCTCTCAGCCCCAAGAGTGTCCACCCTTATGTCTCAATCAGCTGTGGGTCTAGATATGGTCAATCCAGGTTGCATCACAGCCCCTGAACGAATTTTGTAAGAATTTCTCTCTCTTTCACTGTCTTTGTTTCACGGGTATTGAAAAGTCATTTATTTTTATAATGGGGTTTAGCTGCTTTTCACGGCTGTGTTTATGCCGCTTTACACCCCCTTGACTCACTTACAGAGAGATATCAATACATAGGTTTGAAGATTCTTACTACTCAGATATATCCTTGTGCGGTGAATAGGGGGTGTTGAGTCCAGTTCACTGAAAAAGGAATAGGTCTTGTCTCTTACATATTGGGTTTATGGAACGGTATCTGAGCTAATTTGAAACCCTTGTTTTATGCATCACCCCACCTCACCTTTCCCGTTCAGCAGCCATAGTGTGTTTTCTAAACGTGTGACTCTGTTCTGTTTTGTAATTCAGTTCAAGTGTAGCGGTTTTTACATTCCCTCTCTAAGTGATATCTTATGATAAGTGTCTTTTTCTGTGTGACTTATTTCACTTAGAATCGTCGTACCTAAATCCACTCATCGTGCTGCTACTAGCCTTATGACGTGGATTTCATGGCTGAGTGATATTCCATTGTACATGAGGACCACCACTTCTTTATCCATTTTTCTCTTTCCTAGGATATTTAAGGTGTAATGAAGTGGGGGTTCTTGTCAACAGAGCAGCCCTAAACTTTGGGGTGCCTGTGTCTTGCTGATTTTTAGTTTTCCCAATTTATACGCCCATGAGTGGAAGTGCCCTATGCTCTCCAAGCTGTGTTTTTTAGATGTTTCAGAACACACCGTACACTTCTCCAGAGTGGCTGTTGGCAATTTACATCCCACCCATCAGCGTAGCAAGGCTCCCATTTCTCCATGGCCGGTCCTGCATTTCTGGTTTGGACACTTTTTTCCGCATGGCCCTTTTGCCCGCTGGGAAGCGAGACTTCTTTGGAGCGCTGATTGGCCTTTCCAGGTTGCTTGGTTGGCCAAAAAGGGCGTATGCGTTTTTTCCTGAATATATTCAGGAAAAAACGCATACGCCCTTTTTGGCCAAGGGCATCATTGTCCACGTTTTGCCGCTTTTCATGTGCTTTCAAGGCGATTCGAATCTACCTCCTGAAATCTGTTTCCTGCAATTCTGCCTTGCTTTCAAAGCCTCTTCGTTGCCTTCCCTTAATATATTTGTGGACGAGAGGTATCATTTAAAACTCTGCAGGTTTGTGAATTGCAGTGCCCCTGAGCTCCATTTTTCAACTCGCTTTTTTGGGAGCTGGCCGCAAAAGCGCAGGATTGCTTCAGGCCCTCTTCTGGTTCTGGGGGCAGGCTGAGCTTGTGCTTAATTCTTCTTCCTGATGGGAAAATAGAGTGACCTGTGCCTGTCCCAACCCCTAGAGCTAGTCTCTCATTGGTTCCCCCTCTTCCCGTTCATCCTCAGGACAAATTGCAACCTGTACGGAACAGGAGGTTAAAGGTGCTGATTCTCCAAGGAGGGAGATGGCTAGTAAATCGGCTGGAATGGCGAACCCGAGCAAAGGAGATGAGAAATGAGGTGCGTTTTAGAAACCTTTCCCGATCACACGGTGTACCATCTTCTGGGTTTCTCATGCCTGTTTTCGACGTAGGAAGATGCCCTTGAACCTGGAGATTTGGGACCCATGGGATGGGTACCATGCAGTATTACTTGAAAGGGTCTGCGTTGGCTCACCCAACCTCACCGAACCTCTCAGCCCCAAGAGTGTCCACCCTTATGTCTCAATCAGCTGTGGGTCTAGATATGGTCAATCCAGGTTGCATCACAGCCCCTGAACGAATTTTGTAAGAATTTCTCTCTCTTTCACTGCCTTTGTTTCACGGGTTTTGAAAAGTAATTTATTTTTATAATGGGGTTTAGCTGCTTTTCACGGCTGTGTTTATGCCGCTTTACACCCCCTTGACTCACTTACGGAGAGATATCAATACATAGGTTTGAAGATTCTTACTAGTCAGATATATTCTTGTGCGGTGAATAGGGGGTGTTGAGTCCAGTTCACTGAAAAAGGAATAGGTCTTGTCTCTTACATATTGGGTTTATGGAACGGTATCGGAGCTAATTTGAAACCCTTGTTTTATGCATCACCCCACCTCACCTTTCCCGTTCAGCAGCCATAGTGTGTTTTCTGAACGTGTGACTCTGTTCTGTTTTGTAATTCAGTTCAAGTGTAGCGGTTTTTACATTCCCTCTCTAAGTGATATCTTATGATAAGTGTCTTTTTCTGTGTGACTTATTTCACTTAGAATCGTCGTACCTAAATCCACTCATCGTGCTGCTACTAGCCTTATGACGTGGATTTCATGGCTGAGTGATATTCCATTGTACATGAGGACCACCACTTCTTTATCCATTTTTCTCTTTCCTAGGATATTTAAGGTGTAATGAAGTGGGGGTTCTTGTCAACAGAGCAGCCCTAAACTTTGGGGTGCCTGTGTCTTGCTGATTTTTAGTTTTCCCAATTTATACGCCCATGAGTGGAAGTGCCCTATGCTCTCCAAGCTGTGTTTTTTAGATGTTTCAGAACACACCGTACACTTCTCCAGAGTGGCTGTTGGCAATTTACATCCCACCCATCAGCGTAGCAAGGCTCCCATTTCTCCATGGCCGGTCCTGCATTTCTGGTTTGGACACTTTTTTCCGCATGGCCCTTTTGCCCGCTGGGAAGCGAGACTTCTTTGGAGCGCTGATTGGCCTTTCCAGGTTGCTTGGTTGGCCAAAAAGGGCGTATGCGTTTTTTCCTGAATATATTCAGGAAAAAACGCATACGCCCTTTTTGGCCAAGGGCATCATTGTCCACGTTTTGCCGCTTTTCATGTGCTTTCAAGGCGATTCGAATCTACCTCCTGAAATCTGTTTCCTGCAATTCTGCCTTGCTTTCAAAGCCTCTTCGTTGCCTTCCCTTAATATATTTGTGGACGAGAGGTATCATTTAAAACTCTGCAGGTTTGTGAATTGCAGTGCCCCTGAGCTCCATTTTTCAACTCGCTTTTTTGGGAGCTGGCCGCAAAAGCGCAGGATTGCTTCAGGCCCTCTTCTGGTTCTGGGGGCAGGCTGAGCTTGTGCTTAATTCTTCTTCCTGATGGGAAAATAGAGTGACCTGTGCCTGTCCCAACCCCTAGAGCTAGTCTCTCATTGGTTCCCCCTCTTCCCGTTCATCCTCAGGACAAATTGCAACCTGTACGGAACAGGAGGTTAAAGGTGCTGATTCTCCAAGGAGGGAGATGGCTAGTAAATCGGCTGGAATGGCGAACCCGAGCAAAGGAGATGAGAAATGAGGTGCGTTTTAGAAACCTTTCCCGATCACACGGTGTACCATCTTCTGGGTTTCTCATGCCTGTTTTCGACGTAGGAAGATGCCCTTGAACCTGGAGATTTGGGACCCATGGGATGGGTACCATGCAGTATTACTTGAAAGGGTCTGCGTTGGCTCACCCAACCTCACCGAACCTCTCAGCCCCAAGAGTGTCCACCCTTATGTCTCAATCAGCTGTGGGTCTAGATATGGTCAATCCAGGTTGCATCACAGCCCCTGAACGAATTTTGTAAGAATTTCTCTCTCTTTCACTGCCTTTGTTTCACGGGTTTTGAAAAGTCATTTATTTTTATAATGGGGTTTAGCTGCTTTTCACGGCTGTGTTTATGCCGCTTTACACCCCCTTGACTCACTTACGGAGAGATATCAATACATAGGTTTGAAGATTCTTACTAGTCAGATATATTCTTGTGCGGTGAATAGGGGGTGTTGAGTCCAGTTCACTGAAAAAGGAATAGGTCTTGTCTCTTACATATTGGGTTTATGGAACGGTATCTGAGCTAATTTGAAACCCTTGTTTTATGCATCACCCCACCTCACCTTTCCCGTTCAGCAGCCATAGTGTGTTTTCTAAACGTGTGACTCTGTTCTGTTTTGTAATTCAGTTCAAGTGTAGCGGTTTTTACATTCCCTCTCTAAGTGATATCTTATGATAAGTGTCTTTTTCTGTGTGACTTATTTCACTTAGAATCGTCGTACCTAAATCCACTCATCGTGCTGCTACTAGCCTTATGACGTGGATTTCATGGCTGAGTGATATTCCATTGTACATGAGGACCACCACTTCTTTATCCATTTTTCTCTTTCCTAGGATATTTAAGGTGTAATGAAGTGGGGGTTCTTGTCAACAGAGCAGCCCTAAACTTTGGGGTGCCTGTGTCTTGCTGATTTTTAGTTTTCCCAATTTATACGCCCATGAGTGGAAGTGCCCTATGCTCTCCAAGCTGTGTTTTTTAGATGTTTCAGAACACACCGTACACTTCTCCAGAGTGGCTGTTGGCAATTTACATCCCACCCATCAGCGTAGCAAGGCTCCCATTTCTCCATGGCCGGTCCTGCATTTCTGGTTTGGACACTTTTTTCCGCATGGCCCTTTTGCCCGCTGGGAAGCGAGACTTCTTTGGAGCGCTGATTGGCCTTTCCAGGTTGCTTGGTTGGCCAAAAAGGGCGTATGCGTTTTTTCCTGAATATATTCAGGAAAAAACGCATACGCCCTTTTTGGCCAAGGGCATCATTGTCCACGTTTTGCCGCTTTTCATGTGCTTTCAAGGCGATTCGAATCTACCTCCTGAAATCTGTTTCCTGCAATTCTGCCTTGCTTTCAAAGCCTCTTCGTTGCCTTCCCTTAATATATTTGTGGACGAGAGGTATCATTTAAAACTCTGCAGGTTTGTGAATTGCAGTGCCCCTGAGCTCCATTTTTCAACTCGCTTTTTTGGGAGCTGGCCGCAAAAGCGCAGGATTGCTTCAGGCCCTCTTCTGGTTCTGGGGGGCAGGCTGAGCTTGTGCTTAATTCTTCTTCCTGATGGGAAAATAGAGTGACCTGTGCCTGTCCCAACCCCTAGAGCTAGTCTCTCATTGGTTCCCCCTCTTCCGGTTCATCCTCAGGACAAATTGCAACCTGTACGGAACAGGAGGTTAAAGGTGCTGATTCTCCAAGGAGGGAGATGGCTAGTAAATCGGCTGGAATGGCGAACCCGAGCAAAGGAGATGAGAAATGAGGTGCGTTTTAGAAACCTTTCCCGATCACACGGTGTACCATCTTCTGGGTTTCTCATGCCTGTTTTCGACGTAGGAAGATGCCCTTGAACCTGGAGATTTGGGACCCATGGGATGGGTACCATGCAGTATTACTTGAAAGGGTCTGCGTTGGCTCACCCAACCTCACCGAACCTCTCAGCCCCAAGAGTGTCCACCCTTATGTCTCAATCAGCTGTGGGTCTAGATATGGTCAATCCAGGTTGCATCACAGCCCCTGAACGAATTTTGTAAGAATTTCTCTCTCTTTCACTGTCTTTGTTTCACGGGTATTGAAAAGTCATTTATTTTTATAATGGGGTTTAGCTGCTTTTCACGGCTGTGTTTATGCCGCTTTACACCCCCTTGACTCACTTACAGAGAGATATCAATACATAGGTTTGAAGATTCTTACTAGTCAGATATATCCTTGTGCGGTGAATAGGGGGTGTTGAGTCCAGTTCACTGAAAAAGGAATAGGTCTTGTCTCTTACATATTGGGTTTATGGAACGGTATCTGAGCTAATTTGAAACCCTTGTTTTATGCATCACCCCACCTCACCTTTCCCGTTCAGCAGCCATAGTGTGTTTTCTAAACGTGTGACTCTGTTCTGTTTTGTAATTCAGTTCAAGTGTAGCGGTTTTTACATTCCCTCTCTAAGTGATATCTTATGATAAGTGTCTTTTTCTGTGTGACTTATTTCACTTAGAATCGTCGTACCTAAATCCACTCATCGTGCTGCTACTAGCCTTATGACGTGGATTTCATGGCTGAGTGATATTCCATTGTACATGAGGACCACCACTTCTTTATCCATTTTTCTCTTTCCTAGGATATTTAAGGTGTAATGAAGTGGGGGTTCTTGTCAACAGAGCAGCCCTAAACTTTGGGGTGCCTGTGTCTTGCTGATTTTTAGTTTTCCCAATTTATACGCCCATGAGTGGAAGTGCCCTATGCTCTCCAAGCTGTGTTTTTTAGATGTTTCAGAACACACCGTACACTTCTCCAGAGTGGCTGTTGGCAATTTACATCCCACCCATCAGCGTAGCAAGGCTCCCATTTCTCCATGGCCGGTCCTGCATTTCTGGTTTGGACACTTTTTTCCGCATGGCCCTTTTGCCCGCTGGGAAGCGAGACTTCTTTGGAGCGCTGATTGGCCTTTCCAGGTTGCTTGGTTGGCCAAAAAGGGCGTATGCGTTTTTTCCTGAATATATTCAGGAAAAAACGCATACGCCCTTTTTGGCCAAGGGCATCATTGTCCACGTTTTGCCGCTTTTCATGTGCTTTCAAGGCGATTCGAATCTACCTCCTGAAATCTGTTTCCTGCAATTCTGCCTTGCTTTCAAAGCCTCTTCGTTGCCTTCCCTTAATATATTTGTGGACGAGAGGTATCATTTAAAACTCTGCAGGTTTGTGAATTGCAGTGCCCCTGAGCTCCATTTTTCAACTCGCTTTTTTGGGAGCTGGCCGCAAAAGCGCAGGATTGCTTCAGGCCCTCTTCTGGTTCTGGGGGCAGGCTGAGCTTGTGCTTAATTCTTCTTCCTGATGGGAAAATAGAGTGACCTGTGCCTGTCCCAACCCCTAGAGCTAGTCTCTCATTGGTTCCCCCTCTTCCCGTTCATCCTCAGGACAAATTGCAACCTGTACGGAACAGGAGGTTAAAGGTGCTGATTCTCCAAGGAGGGAGATGGCTAGTAAATCGGCTGGAATGGCGAACCCGAGCAAAGGAGATGAGAAATGAGGTGCGTTTTAGAAACCTTTCCCGATCACACGGTGTACCATCTTCTGGGTTTCTCATGCCTGTTTTCGACGTAGGAAGATGCCCTTGAACCTGGAGATTTGGGACCCATGGGATGGGTACCATGCAGTATTACTTGAAAGGGTCTGCGTTGGCTCACCCAACCTCACCGAACCTCTCAGCCCCAAGAGTGTCCACCCTTATGTCTCAATCAGCTGTGGGTCTAGATATGGTCAATCCAGGTTGCATCACAGCCCCTGAACGAATTTTGTAAGAATTTCTCTCTCTTTCACTGCCTTTGTTTCACGGGTTTTGAAAAGTCATTTATTTTTATAATGGGGTTTAGCTGCTTTTCACGGCTGTGTTTATGCCGCTTTACACCCCCTTGACTCACTTACGGAGAGATATCAATACATAGGTTTGAAGATTCTTACTAGTCAGATATATCCTTGTGCGGTGAATAGGGGGTGTTGAGTCCAGTTCACTGAAAAAGGAATAGGTCTTGTCTCTTGCATATTGGGTTTATGGAACGGTATCTGAGCTAATTTGAAACCCTTGTTTTATGCATCACCCCACCTCACCTTTCCCGTTCAGCAGCCATAGTGTGTTTTCTAAACGTGTGACTCTGTTCTGTTTTGTAATTCAGTTCAAGTGTAGCGGTTTTTACATTCCCTCTCTAAGTGATATCTTATGATAAGTGTCTTTTTCTGTGTGACTTATTTCACTTAGAATCGTCGTACCTAAATCCACTCATCGTGCTGCTACTAGCCTTATGACGTGGATTTCATGGCTGAGTGATATTCCATTGTACATGAGGACCACCACTTCTTTATCCATTTTTCTCTTTCCTAGGATATTTAAGGTGTAATGAAGTGGGGGTTCTTGTCAACAGAGCAGCCCTAAACTTTGGGGTGCCTGTGTCTTGCTGATTTTTAGTTTTCCCAATTTATACGCCCATGAGTGGAAGTGCCCTATGCTCTCCAAGCTGTGTTTTTTAGATGTTTCAGAACACACCGTACACTTCTCCAGAGTGGCTGTTGGCAATTTACATCCCACCCATCAGCGTAGCAAGGCTCCCATTTCTCCATGGCCGGTCCTGCATTTCTGGTTTGGACACTTTTTTCCGCATGGCCCTTTTGCCCGCTGGGAAGCGAGACTTCTTTGGAGCGTTGATTGGCCTTTCCAGGTTGCTTGGTTGGCCAAAAAGGGCGTATGCGTTTTTTCCTGAATATATTCAGGAAAAAACGCATACGCCCTTTTTGGCCAAGGGCATCATTGTCCACGTTTTGCCGCTTTTCATGTGCTTTCAAGGCGATTCGAATCTACCTCCTGAAATCTGTTTCCTGCAATTCTGCCTTGCTTTCAAAGCCTCTTCGTTGCCTTCCCTTAATATATTTGTGGACGAGAGGTATCATTTAAAACTCTGCAGGTTTGTGAATTGCAGTGCCCCTGAGCTCCATTTTTCAACTCGCTTTTTTGGGAGCTGGCCGCAAAAGCGCAGGATTGCTTCAGGCCCTCTTCTGGTTCTGGGGGGCAGGCTGAGCTTGTGCTTAATTCTTCTTCCTGATGGGAAAATAGAGTGACCTGTGCCTGTCCCAACCCCTAGAGCTAGTCTCTCATTGGTTCCCCCTCTTCCGGTTCATCCTCAGGACAAATTGCAACCTGTACGGAACAGGAGGTTAAAGGTGCTGATTCTCCAAGGAGGGAGATGGCTAGTAAATCGGCTGGAATGGCGAACCCGAGCAAAGGAGATGAGAAATGAGGTGCGTTTTAGAAACCTTTCCCGATCACACGGTGTACCATCTTCTGGGTTTCTCATGCCTGTTTTCGACGTAGGAAGATGCCCTTGAACCTGGAGATTTGGGACCCATGGGATGGGTACCATGCAGTATTACTTGAAAGGGTCTGCGTTGGCTCACCCAACCTCACCGAACCTCTCAGCCCCACGAGTGTCCACCCTTATGTCTCAATCAGCTGTGGGTCTAGATATGGTCAATCCAGGTTGCATCACAGCCCCTGAACGAATTTTGTAAGAATTTCTCTCTCTTTCACTGTCTTTGTTTCACGGGTATTGAAAAGTCATTTATTTTTATAATGGGGTTTAGCTGCTTTTCACGGCTGTGTTTATGCCGCTTTACACCCCCTTGACTCACTTACAGAGAGATATCAATACATAGGTTTGAAGATTCTTACTAGTCAGATATATCCTTGTGCGGTGAATAGGGGGTGTTGAGTCCAGTTCACTGAAAAAGGAATAGGTCTTGTCTCTTACATATTGGGTTTATGGAACGGTATCTGAGCTAATTTGAAACCCTTGTTTTATGCATCACCCCACCTCACCTTTCCCGTTCAGCAGCCATAGTGTGTTTTCTAAACGTGTGACTCTGTTCTGTTTTGTAATTCAGTTCAAGTGTAGCGGTTTTTACATTCCCTCTCTAAGTGATATCTTATGATAAGTGTCTTTTTCTGTGTGACTTATTTCACTTAGAATCGTCGTACCTAAATCCACTCATCGTGCTGCTACTAGCCTTATGACGTGGATTTCATGGCTGAGTGATATTCCATTGTACATGAGGACCACCACTTCTTTATCCATTTTTCTCTTTCCTAGGATATTTAAGGTGTAATGAAGTGGGGGTTCTTGTCAACAGAGCAGCCCTAAACTTTGGGGTGCCTGTGTCTTGCTGATTTTTAGTTTTCCCAATTTATACGCCCATGAGTGGAAGTGCCCTATGCTCTCCAAGCTGTGTTTTTTAGATGTTTCAGAACACACCGTACACTTCTCCAGAGTGGCTGTTGGCAATTTACATCCCACCCATCAGCGTAGCAAGGCTCCCATTTCTCCATGGCCGGTCCTGCATTTCTGGTTTGGACACTTTTTTCCGCATGGCCCTTTTGCCCGCTGGGAAGCGAGACTTCTTTGGAGCGCTGATTGGCCTTTCCAGGTTGCTTGGTTGGCCAAAAAGGGCGTATGCGTTTTTTCCTGAATATATTCAGGAAAAAACGCATACGCCCTTTTTGGCCAAGGGCATCATTGTCCACGTTTTGCCGCTTTTCATGTGCTTTCAAGGCGATTCGAATCTACCTCCTGAAATCTGTTTCCTGCAATTCTGCCTTGCTTTCAAAGCCTCTTCGTTGCCTTCCCTTAATATATTTGTGGACGAGAGGTATCATTTAAAACTCTGCAGGTTTGTGAATTGCAGTGCCCCTGAGCTCCATTTTTCAACTCGCTTTTTTGGGAGCTGGCCGCAAAAGCGCAGGATTGCTTCAGGCCCTCTTCTGGTTCTGGGGGCAGGCTGAGCTTGTGCTTAATTCTTCTTCCTGATGGGAAAATAGAGTGACCTGTGCCTGTCCCAACCCCTAGAGCTAGTCTCTCATTGGTTCCCCCTCTTCCCGTTCATCCTCAGGACAAATTGCAACCTGTACGGAACAGGAGGTTAAAGGTGCTGATTCTCCAAGGAGGGAGATGGCTAGTAAATCGGCTGGAATGGCGAACCCGAGCAAAGGAGATGAGAAATGAGGTGCGTTTTAGAAACCTTTCCCGATCACACGGTGTACCATCTTCTGGGTTTCTCATGCCTGTTTTCGACGTAGGAAGATGCCCTTGAACCTGGAGATTTGGGACCCATGGGATGGGTACCATGCAGTATTACTTGAAAGGGTCTGCGTTGGCTCACCCAACCTCACCGAACCTCTCAGCCCCAAGAGTGTCCACCCTTATGTCTCAATCAGCTGTGGGTCTAGATATGGTCAATCCAGGTTGCATCACAGCCCCTGAACGAATTTTGTAAGAATTTCTCTCTCTTTCACTGCCTTTGTTTCACGGGTTTTGAAAAGTAATTTATTTTTATAATGGGGTTTAGCTGCTTTTCACGGCTGTGTTTATGCCGCTTTACACCCCCTTGACTCACTTACGGAGAGATATCAATACATAGGTTTGAAGATTCTTACTAGTCAGATATATCCTTGTGCGGTGAATAGGGGGTGTTGAGTCCAGTTCACTGAAAAAGGAATAGGTCTTGTCTCTTGCATATTGGGTTTATGGAACGGTATCTGAGCTAATTTGAAACCCTTGTTTTATGCATCACCCCACCTCACCTTTCCCGTTCAGCAGCCATAGTGTGTTTTCTAAACGTGTGACTCTGTTCTGTTTTGTAATTCAGTTCAAGTGTAGCGGTTTTTACATTCCCTCTCTAAGTGATATCTTATGATAAGTGTCTTTTTCTGTGTGACTTATTTCACTTAGAATCGTCGTACCTAAATCCACTCATCGTGCTGCTACTAGCCTTATGACGTGGATTTCATGGCTGAGTGATATTCCATTGTACATGAGGACCACCACTTCTTTATCCATTTTTCTCTTTCCTAGGATATTTAAGGTGTAATGAAGTGGGGGTTCTTGTCAACAGAGCAGCCCTAAACTTTGGGGTGCCTGTGTCTTGCTGATTTTTAGTTTTCCCAATTTATACGCCCATGAGTGGAAGTGCCCTATGCTCTCCAAGCTGTGTTTTTTAGATGTTTCAGAACACACCGTACACTTCTCCAGAGTGGCTGTTGGCAATTTACATCCCACCCATCAGCGTAGCAAGGCTCCCATTTCTCCATGGCCGGTCCTGCATTTCTGGTTTGGACACTTTTTTCCGCATGGCCCTTTTGCCCGCTGGGAAGCGAGACTTCTTTGGAGCGATGATTGGCCTTTCCAGGTTGCTTGGTTGGCCAAAAAGGGCGTATGCGTTTTTTCCTGAATATATTCAGGAAAAAACGCATACGCCCTTTTTGGCCAAGGGCATCATTGTCCACGTTTTGCCGCTTTTCATGTGCTTTCAAGGCGATTCGAATCTACCTCCTGAAATCTGTTTCCTGCAATTCTGCCTTGCTTTCAAAGCCTCTTCGTTGCCTTCCCTTAATATATTTGTGGACGAGAGGTATCATTTAAAACTCTGCAGGTTTGTGAATTGCAGTGCCCCTGAGCTCCATTTTTCAACTCGCTTTTTTGGGAGCTGGCCGCAAAAGCGCAGGATTGCTTCAGGCCCTCTTCTGGTTCTGGGGGCAGGCTGAGCTTGTGCTTAATTCTTCTTCCTGATGGGAAAATAGAGTGACCTGTGCCTGTCCCAACCCCTAGAGCTAGTCTCTCATTGGTTCCCCCTCTTCCCGTTCATCCTCAGGACAAATTGCAACCTGTACGGAACAGGAGGTTAAAGGTGCTGATTCTCCAAGGAGGGAGATGGCTAGTAAATCGGCTGGAATGGCGAACCCGAGCAAAGGAGATGAGAAATGAGGTGCGTTTTAGAAACCTTTCCCGATCACACGGTGTACCATCTTCTGGGTTTCTCATGCCTGTTTTCGACGTAGGAAGATGCCCTTGAACCTGGAGATTTGGGACCCATGGGATGGGTACCATGCAGTATTACTTGAAAGGGTCTGCGTTGGCTCACCCAACCTCACCGAACCTCTCAGCCCCAAGAGTGTCCACCCTTATGTCTCAATCAGCTGTGGGTCTAGATATGGTCAATCCAGGTTGCATCACAGCCCCTGAACGAATTTTGTAAGAATTTCTCTCTCTTTCACTGCCTTTGTTTCACGGGTTTTGAAAAGTAATTTATTTTTATAATGGGGTTTAGCTGCTTTTCACGGCTGTGTTTATGCCGCTTTACACCCCCTTGACTCACTTACGGAGAGATATCAATACATAGGTTTGAAGATTCTTACTAGTCAGATATATTCTTGTGCGGTGAATAGGGGGTGTTGAGTCCAGTTCACTGAAAAAGGAATAGGTCTTGTCTCTTACATATTGGGTTTATGGAACGGTATCGGAGCTAATTTGAAACCCTTGTTTTATGCATCACCCCACCTCACCTTTCCCGTTCAGCAGCCATAGTGTGTTTTCTGAACGTGTGACTCTGTTCTGTTTTGTAATTCAGTTCAAGTGTAGCGGTTTTTACATTCCCTCTCTAAGTGATATCTTATGATAAGTGTCTTTTTCTGTGTGACTTATTTCACTTAGAATCGTCGTACCTAAATCCACTCATCGTGCTGCTACTAGCCTTATGACGTGGATTTCATGGCTGAGTGATATTCCATTGTACATGAGGACCACCACTTCTTTATCCATTTTTCTCTTTCCTAGGATATTTAAGGTGTAATGAAGTGGGGGTTCTTGTCAACAGAGCAGCCCTAAACTTTGGGGTGCCTGTGTCTTGCTGATTTTTAGTTTTCCCAATTTATACGCCCATGAGTGGAAGTGCCCTATGCTCTCCAAGCTGTGTTTTTTAGATGTTTCAGAACACACCGTACACTTCTCCAGAGTGGCTGTTGGCAATTTACATCCCACCCATCAGCGTAGCAAGGCTCCCATTTCTCCATGGCCGGTCCTGCATTTCTGGTTTGGACACTTTTTTCCGCATGGCCCTTTTGCCCGCTGGGAAGCGAGACTTCTTTGGAGCGCTGATTGGCCTTTCCAGGTTGCTTGGTTGGCCAAAAAGGGCGTATGCGTTTTTTCCTGAATATATTCAGGAAAAAACGCATACGCCCTTTTTGGCCAAGGGCATCATTGTCCACGTTTTGCCGCTTTTCATGTGCTTTCAAGGCGATTCGAATCTACCTCCTGAAATCTGTTTCCTGCAATTCTGCCTTGCTTTCAAAGCCTCTTCGTTGCCTTCCCTTAATATATTTGTGGACGAGAGGTATCATTTAAAACTCTGCAGGTTTGTGAATTGCAGTGCCCCTGAGCTCCATTTTTCAACTCGCTTTTTTGGGAGCTGGCCGCAAAAGCGCAGGATTGCTTCAGGCCCTCTTCTGGTTCTGGGGGCAGGCTGAGCTTGTGCTTAATTCTTCTTCCTGATGGGAAAATAGAGTGACCTGTGCCTGTCCCAACCCCTAGAGCTAGTCTCTCATTGGTTCCCCCTCTTCCCGTTCATCCTCAGGACAAATTGCAACCTGTACGGAACAGGAGGTTAAAGGTGCTGATTCTCCAAGGAGGGAGATGGCTAGTAAATCGGCTGGAATGGCGAACCCGAGCAAAGGAGATGAGAAATGAGGTGCGTTTTAGAAACCTTTCCCGATCACACGGTGTACCATCTTCTGGGTTTCTCATGCCTGTTTTCGACGTAGGAAGATGCCCTTGAACCTGGAGATTTGGGACCCATGGGATGGGTACCATGCAGTATTACTTGAAAGGGTCTGCGTTGGCTCACCCAACCTCACCGAACCTCTCAGCCCCAAGAGTGTCCACCCTTATGTCTCAATCAGCTGTGGGTCTAGATATGGTCAATCCAGGTTGCATCACAGCCCCTGAACGAATTTTGTAAGAATTTCTCTCTCTTTCACTGCCTTTGTTTCACGGGTTTTGAAAAGTAATTTATTTTTATAATGGGGTTTAGCTGCTTTTCACGGCTGTGTTTATGCCGCTTTACACCCCCTTGACTCACTTACGGAGAGATATCAATACATAGGTTTGAAGATTCTTACTAGTCAGATATATTCTTGTGCGGTGAATAGGGGGTGTTGAGTCCAGTTCACTGAAAAAGGAATAGGTCTTGTCTCTTACATATTGGGTTTATGGAACGGTATCGGAGCTAATTTGAAACCCTTGTTTTATGCATCACCCCACCTCACCTTTCCCGTTCAGCAGCCATAGTGTGTTTTCTGAACGTGTGACTCTGTTCTGTTTTGTAATTCAGTTCAAGTGTAGCGGTTTTTACATTCCCTCTCTAAGTGATATCTTATGATAAGTGTCTTTTTCTGTGTGACTTATTTCACTTAGAATCGTCGTACCTAAATCCACTCATCGTGCTGCTACTAGCCTTATGACGTGGATTTCATGGCTGAGTGATATTCCATTGTACATGAGGACCACCACTTCTTTATCCATTTTTCTCTTTCCTAGGATATTTAAGGTGTAATGAAGTGGGGGTTCTTGTCAACAGAGCAGCCCTAAACTTTGGGGTGCCTGTGTCTTGCTGATTTTTAGTTTTCCCAATTTATACGCCCATGAGTGGAAGTGCCCTATGCTCTCCAAGCTGTGTTTTTTAGATGTTTCAGAACACACCGTACACTTCTCCAGAGTGGCTGTTGGCAATTTACATCCCACCCATCAGCGTAGCAAGGCTCCCATTTCTCCATGGCCGGTCCTGCATTTCTGGTTTGGACACTTTTTTCCGCATGGCCCTTTTGCCCGCTGGGAAGCGAGACTTCTTTGGAGCGCTGATTGGCCTTTCCAGGTTGCTTGGTTGGCCAAAAAGGGCGTATGCGTTTTTTCCTGAATATATTCAGGAAAAAACGCATACGCCCTTTTTGGCCAAGGGCATCATTGTCCACGTTTTGCCGCTTTTCATGTGCTTTCAAGGCGATTCGAATCTACCTCCTGAAATCTGTTTCCTGCAATTCTGCCTTGCTTTCAAAGCCTCTTCGTTGCCTTCCCTTAATATATTTGTGGACGAGAGGTATCATTTAAAACTCTGCAGGTTTGTGAATTGCAGTGCCCCTGAGCTCCATTTTTCAACTCGCTTTTTTGGGAGCTGGCCGCAAAAGCGCAGGATTGCTTCAGGCCCTCTTCTGGTTCTGGGGGGCAGGCTGAGCTTGTGCTTAATTCTTCTTCCTGATGGGAAAATAGAGTGACCTGTGCCTGTCCCAACCCCTAGAGCTAGTCTCTCATTGGTTCCCCCTCTTCCGGTTCATCCTCAGGACAAATTGCAACCTGTACGGAACAGGAGGTTAAAGGTGCTGATTCTCCAAGGAGGGAGATGGCTAGTAAATCGGCTGGAATGGCGAACCCGAGCAAAGGAGATGAGAAATGAGGTGCGTTTTAGAAACCTTTCCCGATCACACGGTGTACCATCTTCTGGGTTTCTCATGCCTGTTTTCGACGTAGGAAGATGCCCTTGAACCTGGAGATTTGGGACCCATGGGATGGGTACCATGCAGTATTACTTGAAAGGGTCTGCGTTGGCTCACCCAACCTCACCGAACCTCTCAGCCCCAAGAGTGTCCACCCTTATGTCTCAATCAGCTGTGGGTCTAGATATGGTCAATCCAGGTTGCATCACAGCCCCTGAACGAATTTTGTAAGAATTTCTCTCTCTTTCACTGTCTTTGTTTCACGGGTATTGAAAAGTCATTTATTTTTATAATGGGGTTTAGCTGCTTTTCACGGCTGTGTTTATGCCGCTTTACACCCCCTTGACTCACTTACAGAGAGATATCAATACATAGGTTTGAAGATTCTTACTAGTCAGATATATCCTTGTGCGGTGAATAGGGGGTGTTGAGTCCAGTTCACTGAAAAAGGAATAGGTCTTGTCTCTTGCATATTGGGTTTATGGAACGGTATCTGAGCTAATTTGAAACCCTTGTTTTATGCATCACCCCACCTCACCTTTCCCGTTCAGCAGCCATAGTGTGTTTTCTAAACGTGTGACTCTGTTCTGTTTTGTAATTCAGTTCAAGTGTAGCGGTTTTTACATTCCCTCTCTAAGTGATATCTTATGATAAGTGTCTTTTTCTGTGTGACTTATTTCACTTAGAATCGTCGTACCTAAATCCACTCATCGTGCTGCTACTAGCCTTATGACGTGGATTTCATGGCTGAGTGATATTCCATTGTACATGAGGACCACCACTTCTTTATCCATTTTTCTCTTTCCTAGGATATTTAAGGTGTAAAGAAGTGGGGGTTCTTGTCAACAGAGCAGCCCTAAACTTTGGGGTTCCTGTGTCTTGCTGATTTTTAGTTTTCCCAATTTATACGCCCATGAGTGGAAGTGCCCTATGCTCTCCAAGCTGTGTTTTTTAGATGTTTCAGAACACACCGTACACTTCTCCAGAGTGGCTGTTGGCAATTTACATCCCACCCATCAGCGTAGCAAGGCTCCCATTTCTCCATGGCCGGTCCTGCATTTCTGGTTTGGACACTTTTTTCCGCATGGCCCTTTTGCCCGCTGGGAAGCGAGACTTCTTTGGAGCGCTGATTGGCCTTTCCAGGTTGCTTGGTTGGCCAAAAAGGGCGTATGCGTTTTTTCCTGAATATATTCAGGAAAAAACGCATACGCCCTTTTTGGCCAAGGGCATCATTGTCCACGTTTTGCCGCTTTTCATGTGCTTTCAAGGCGATTCGAATCTACCTCCTGAAATCTGTTTCCTGCAATTCTGCCTTGCTTTCAAAGCCTCTTCGTTGCCTTCCCTTAATATATTTGTGGACGAGAGGTATCATTTAAAACTCTGCAGGTTTGTGAATTGCAGTGCCCCTGAGCTCCATTTTTCAACTCGCTTTTTTGGGAGCTGGCCGCAAAAGCGCAGGATTGCTTCAGGCCCTCTTTTGGTTCTGGGGGGCAGGCTGAGCTTGTGCTTAATTCTTCTTCCTGATGGGAAAATAGAGTGACCTGTGCCTGTCCCAACCCCTAGAGCTAGTCTCTCATTGGTTCCCCCTCTTCCCGTTCATCCTCAGGACAAATTGCAACCTGTACGGAACAGGAGGTTAAAGGTGCTGATTCTCCAAGGAGGGAGATGGCTAGTAAATCGGCTGGAATGGCGAACCCGAGCAAAGGAGATGAGAAATGAGGTGCGTTTTAGAAACCTTTCCCGATCACACGGTGTACCATCTTCTGGGTTTCTCATGCCTGTTTTCGACGTAGGAAGATGCCCTTGAACCTGGAGATTTGGGACCCATGGGATGGGTACCATGCAGTATTACTTGAAAGGGTCTGCGTTGGCTGACCCAACCTCACCGAACCTCTCAGCCCCAAGAGTGTCCACCCTTATGTCTCAATCAGCTGTGGGTCTAGATATGGTCAATCCAGGTTGCATCACAGCCCCTGAACGAATTTTGTAAGAATTTCTCTCTCTTTCACTGCCTTTGTTTCACGGGTTTTGAAAAGTCATTTATTTTTATAATGGGGTTTAGCTGCTTTTCACGGCTGTGTTTATGCCGCTTTACACCCCCTTGACTCACTTACGGAGAGATATCAATACATAGGTTTGAAGATTCTTACTAGTCAGATATATTCTTGTGCGGTGAATAGGGGGTGTTGAGTCCAGTTCACTGAAAAAGGAATAGGTCTTGTCTCTTACATATTGGGTTTATGGAACGGTATCGGAGCTAATTTGAAACCCTTGTTTTATGCATCACCCCACCTCACCTTTCCCGTTCAGCAGCCATAGTGTGTTTTCTGAACGTGTGACTCTGTTCTGTTTTGTAATTCAGTTCAAGTGTAGCGGTTTTTACATTCCCTCTCTAAGTGATATCTTATGATAAGTGTCTTTTTCTGTGTGACTTATTTCACTTAGAATCGTCGTACCTAAATCCACTCATCGTGCTGCTACTAGCCTTATGACGTGGATTTCATGGCTGAGTGATATTCCATTGTACATGAGGACCACCACTTCTTTATCCATTTTTCTCTTTCCTAGGATATTTAAGGTGTAATGAAGTGGGGGTTCTTGTCAACAGAGCAGCCCTAAACTTTGGGGTGCCTGTGTCTTGCTGATTTTTAGTTTTCCCAATTTATACGCCCATGAGTGGAAGTGCCCTATGCTCTCCAAGCTGTGTTTTTTAGATGTTTCAGAACACACCGTACACTTCTCCAGAGTGGCTGTTGGCAATTTACATCCCACCCATCAGCGTAGCAAGGCTCCCATTTCTCCATGGCCGGTCCTGCATTTCTGGTTTGGACACTTTTTTCCGCATGGCCCTTTTGCCCGCTGGGAAGCGAGACTTCTTTGGAGCGCTGATTGGCCTTTCCAGGTTGCTTGGTTGGCCAAAAAGGGCGTATGCGTTTTTTCCTGAATATATTCAGGAAAAAACGCATACGCCCTTTTTGGCCAAGGGCATCATTGTCCACGTTTTGCCGCTTTTCATGTGCTTTCAAGGCGATTCGAATCTACCTCCTGAAATCTGTTTCCTGCAATTCTGCCTTGCTTTCAAAGCCTCTTCGTTGCCTTCCCTTAATATATTTGTGGACGAGAGGTATCATTTAAAACTCTGCAGGTTTGTGAATTGCAGTGCCCCTGAGCTCCATTTTTCAACTCGCTTTTTTGGGAGCTGGCCGCAAAAGCGCAGGATTGCTTCAGGCCCTCTTCTGGTTCTGGGGGCAGGCTGAGCTTGTGCTTAATTCTTCTTCCTGATGGGAAAATAGAGTGACCTGTGCCTGTCCCAACCCCTAGAGCTAGTCTCTCATTGGTTCCCCCTCTTCCCGTTCATCCTCAGGACAAATTGCAACCTGTACGGAACAGGAGGTTAAAGGTGCTGATTCTCCAAGGAGGGAGATGGCTAGTAAATCGGCTGGAATGGCGAACCCGAGCAAAGGAGATGAGAAATGAGGTGCGTTTTAGAAACCTTTCCCGATCACACGGTGTACCATCTTCTGGGTTTCTCATGCCTGTTTTCGACGTAGGAAGATGCCCTTGAACCTGGAGATTTGGGACCCATGGGATGGGTACCATGCAGTATTACTTGAAAGGGTCTGCGTTGGCTGACCCAACCTCACCGAACCTCTCAGCCCCAAGAGTGTCCACCCTTATGTCTCAATCAGCTGTGGGTCTAGATATGGTCAATCCAGGTTGCATCACAGCCCCTGAACGAATTTTGTAAGAATTTCTCTCTCTTTCACTGTCTTTGTTTCACGGGTATTGAAAAGTCATTTATTTTTATAATGGGGTTTAGCTGCTTTTCACGGCTGTGTTTATGCCGCTTTACACCCCCTTGACTCACTTACAGAGAGATATCAATACATAGGTTTGAAGATTCTTACTAGTCAGATATATCCTTGTGCGGTGAATAGGGGGTGTTGAGTCCAGTTCACTGAAAAAGGAATAGGTCTTGTCTCTTGCATATTGGGTTTATGGAACGGTATCTGAGCTAATTTGAAACCCTTGTTTTATGCATCACCCCACCTCACCTTTCCCGTTCAGCAGCCATAGTGTGTTTTCTAAACGTGTGACTCTGTTCTGTTTTGTAATTCAGTTCAAGTGTAGCGGTTTTTACATTCCCTCTCTAAGTGATATCTTATGATAAGTGTCTTTTTCTGTGTGACTTATTTCACTTAGAATCGTCGTACCTAAATCCACTCATCGTGCTGCTACTAGCCTTATGACGTGGATTTCATGGCTGAGTGATATTCCATTGTACATGAGGACCACCACTTCTTTATCCATTTTTCTCTTTCCTAGGATATTTAAGGTGTAAAGAAGTGGGGGTTCTTGTCAACAGAGCAGCCCTAAACTTTGGGGTTCCTGTGTCTTGCTGATTTTTAGTTTTCCCAATTTATACGCCCATGAGTGGAAGTGCCCTATGCTCTCCAAGCTGTGTTTTTTAGATGTTTCAGAACACACCGTACACTTCTCCAGAGTGGCTGTTGGCAATTTACATCCCACCCATCAGCGTAGCAAGGCTCCCATTTCTCCATGGCCGGTCCTGCATTTCTGGTTTGGACACTTTTTTCCGCATGGCCCTTTTGCCCGCTGGGAAGCGAGACTTCTTTGGAGCGCTGATTGGCCTTTCCAGGTTGCTTGGTTGGCCAAAAAGGGCGTATGCGTTTTTTCCTGAATATATTCAGGAAAAAACGCATACGCCCTTTTTGGCCAAGGGCATCATTGTCCACGTTTTGCCGCTTTTCATGTGCTTTCAAGGCGATTCGAATCTACCTCCTGAAATCTGTTTCCTGCAATTCTGCCTTGCTTTCAAAGCCTCTTCGTTGCCTTCCCTTAATATATTTGTGGACGAGAGGTATCATTTAAAACTCTGCAGGTTTGTGAATTGCAGTGCCCCTGAGCTCCATTTTTCAACTCGCTTTTTTGGGAGCTGGCCGCAAAAGCGCAGGATTGCTTCAGGCCCTCTTTTGGTTCTGGGGGGCAGGCTGAGCTTGTGCTTAATTCTTCTTCCTGATGGGAAAATAGAGTGACCTGTGCCTGTCCCAACCCCTAGAGCTAGTCTCTCATTGGTTCCCCCTCTTCCCGTTCATCCTCAGGACAAATTGCAACCTGTACGGAACAGGAGGTTAAAGGTGCTGATTCTCCAAGGAGGGAGATGGCTAGTAAATCGGCTGGAATGGCGAACCCGAGCAAAGGAGATGAGAAATGAGGTGCGTTTTAGAAACCTTTCCCGATCACACGGTGTACCATCTTCTGGGTTTCTCATGCCTGTTTTCGACGTAGGAAGATGCCCTTGAACCTGGAGATTTGGGACCCATGGGATGGGTACCATGCAGTATTACTTGAAAGGGTCTGCGTTGGCTGACCCAACCTCACCGAACCTCTCAGCCCCAAGAGTGTCCACCCTTATGTCTCAATCAGCTGTGGGTCTAGATATGGTCAATCCAGGTTGCATCACAGCCCCTGAACGAATTTTGTAAGAATTTCTCTCTCTTTCACTGCCTTTGTTTCACGGGTTTTGAAAAGTCATTTATTTTTATAATGGGGTTTAGCTGCTTTTCACGGCTGTGTTTATGCCGCTTTACACCCCCTTGACTCACTTACGGAGAGATATCAATACATAGGTTTGAAGATTCTTACTAGTCAGATATATTCTTGTGCGGTGAATAGGGGGTGTTGAGTCCAGTTCACTGAAAAAGGAATAGGTCTTGTCTCTTACATATTGGGTTTATGGAACGGTATCGGAGCTAATTTGAAACCCTTGTTTTATGCATCACCCCACCTCACCTTTCCCGTTCAGCAGCCATAGTGTGTTTTCTGAACGTGTGACTCTGTTCTGTTTTGTAATTCAGTTCAAGTGTAGCGGTTTTTACATTCCCTCTCTAAGTGATATCTTATGATAAGTGTCTTTTTCTGTGTGACTTATTTCACTTAGAATCGTCGTACCTAAATCCACTCATCGTGCTGCTACTAGCCTTATGACGTGGATTTCATGGCTGAGTGATATTCCATTGTACATGAGGACCACCACTTCTTTATCCATTTTTCTCTTTCCTAGGATATTTAAGGTGTAATGAAGTGGGGGTTCTTGTCAACAGAGCAGCCCTAAACTTTGGGGTGCCTGTGTCTTGCTGATTTTTAGTTTTCCCAATTTATACGCCCATGAGTGGAAGTGCCCTATGCTCTCCAAGCTGTGTTTTTTAGATGTTTCAGAACACACCGTACACTTCTCCAGAGTGGCTGTTGGCAATTTACATCCCACCCATCAGCGTAGCAAGGCTCCCATTTCTCCATGGCCGGTCCTGCATTTCTGGTTTGGACACTTTTTTCCGCATGGCCCTTTTGCCCGCTGGGAAGCGAGACTTCTTTGGAGCGCTGATTGGCCTTTCCAGGTTGCTTGGTTGGCCAAAAAGGGCGTATGCGTTTTTTCCTGAATATATTCAGGAAAAAACGCATACGCCCTTTTTGGCCAAGGGCATCATTGTCCACGTTTTGCCGCTTTTCATGTGCTTTCAAGGCGATTCGAATCTACCTCCTGAAATCTGTTTCCTGCAATTCTGCCTTGCTTTCAAAGCCTCTTCGTTGCCTTCCCTTAATATATTTGTGGACGAGAGGTATCATTTAAAACTCTGCAGGTTTGTGAATTGCAGTGCCCCTGAGCTCCATTTTTCAACTCGCTTTTTTGGGAGCTGGCCGCAAAAGCGCAGGATTGCTTCAGGCCCTCTTCTGGTTCTGGGGGCAGGCTGAGCTTGTGCTTAATTCTTCTTCCTGATGGGAAAATAGAGTGACCTGTGCCTGTCCCAACCCCTAGAGCTAGTCTCTCATTGGTTCCCCCTCTTCCCGTTCATCCTCAGGACAAATTGCAACCTGTACGGAACAGGAGGTTAAAGGTGCTGATTCTCCAAGGAGGGAGATGGCTAGTAAATCGGCTGGAATGGCGAACCCGAGCAAAGGAGATGAGAAATGAGGTGCGTTTTAGAAACCTTTCCCGATCACACGGTGTACCATCTTCTGGGTTTCTCATGCCTGTTTTCGACGTAGGAAGATGCCCTTGAACCTGGAGATTTGGGACCCATGGGATGGGTACCATGCAGTATTACTTGAAAGGGTCTGCGTTGGCTGACCCAACCTCACCGAACCTCTCAGCCCCAAGAGTGTCCACCCTTATGTCTCAATCAGCTGTGGGTCTAGATATGGTCAATCCAGGTTGCATCACAGCCCCTGAACGAATTTTGTAAGAATTTCTCTCTCTTTCACTGCCTTTGTTTCACGGGTTTTGAAAAGTAATTTATTTTTATAATGGGGTTTAGCTGCTTTTCACGGCTGTGTTTATGCCGCTTTACACCCCCTTGACTCACTTACGGAGAGATATCAATACATAGGTTTGAAGATTCTTACTAGTCAGATATATTCTTGTGCGGTGAATAGGGGGTGTTGAGTCCAGTTCACTGAAAAAGGAATAGGTCTTGTCTCTTACATATTGGGTTTATGGAACGGTATCGGAGCTAATTTGAAACCCTTGTTTTATGCATCACCCCACCTCACCTTTCCCGTTCAGCAGCCATAGTGTGTTTTCTGAACGTGTGACTCTGTTCTGTTTTGTAATTCAGTTCAAGTGTAGCGGTTTTTACATTCCCTCTCTAAGTGATATCTTATGATAAGTGTCTTTTTCTGTGTGACTTATTTCACTTAGAATCGTCGTACCTAAATCCACTCATCGTGCTGCTACTAGCCTTATGACGTGGATTTCATGGCTGAGTGATATTCCATTGTACATGAGGACCACCACTTCTTTATCCATTTTTCTCTTTCCTAGGATATTTAAGGTGTAATGAAGTGGGGGTTCTTGTCAACAGAGCAGCCCTAAACTTTGGGGTGCCTGTGTCTTGCTGATTTTTAGTTTTCCCAATTTATACGCCCATGAGTGGAAGTGCCCTATGCTCTCCAAGCTGTGTTTTTTAGATGTTTCAGAACACACCGTACACTTCTCCAGAGTGGCTGTTGGCAATTTACATCCCACCCATCAGCGTAGCAAGGCTCCCATTTCTCCATGGCCGGTCCTGCATTTCTGGTTTGGACACTTTTTTCCGCATGGCCCTTTTGCCCGCTGGGAAGCGAGACTTCTTTGGAGCGCTGATTGGCCTTTCCAGGTTGCTTGGTTGGCCAAAAAGGGCGTATGCGTTTTTTCCTGAATATATTCAGGAAAAAACGCATACGCCCTTTTTGGCCAAGGGCATCATTGTCCACGTTTTGCCGCTTTTCATGTGCTTTCAAGGCGATTCGAATCTACCTCCTGAAATCTGTTTCCTGCAATTCTGCCTTGCTTTCAAAGCCTCTTCGTTGCCTTCCCTTAATATATTTGTGGACGAGAGGTATCATTTAAAACTCTGCAGGTTTGTGAATTGCAGTGCCCCTGAGCTCCATTTTTCAACTCGCTTTTTTGGGAGCTGGCCGCAAAAGCGCAGGATTGCTTCAGGCCCTCTTCTGGTTCTGGGGGCAGGCTGAGCTTGTGCTTAATTCTTCTTCCTGATGGGAAAATAGAGTGACCTGTGCCTGTCCCAACCCCTAGAGCTAGTCTCTCATTGGTTCCCCCTCTTCCCGTTCATCCTCAGGACAAATTGCAACCTGTACGGAACAGGAGGTTAAAGGTGCTGATTCTCCAAGGAGGGAGATGGCTAGTAAATCGGCTGGAATGGCGAACCCGAGCAAAGGAGATGAGAAATGAGGTGCGTTTTAGAAACCTTTCCCGATCACACGGTGTACCATCTTCTGGGTTTCTCATGCCTGTTTTCGACGTAGGAAGATGCCCTTGAACCTGGAGATTTGGGACCCATGGGATGGGTACCATGCAGTATTACTTGAAAGGGTCTGCGTTGGCTGACCCAACCTCACCGAACCTCTCAGCCCCAAGAGTGTCCACCCTTATGTCTCAATCAGCTGTGGGTCTAGATATGGTCAATCCAGGTTGCATCACAGCCCCTGAACGAATTTTGTAAGAATTTCTCTCTCTTTCACTGCCTTTGTTTCACGGGTTTTGAAAAGTAATTTATTTTTATAATGGGGTTTAGCTGCTTTTCACGGCTGTGTTTATGCCGCTTTACACCCCCTTGACTCACTTACGGAGAGATATCAATACATAGGTTTGAAGATTCTTACTAGTCAGATATATTCTTGTGCGGTGAATAGGGGGTGTTGAGTCCAGTTCACTGAAAAAGGAATAGGTCTTGTCTCTTACATATTGGGTTTATGGAACGGTATCGGAGCTAATTTGAAACCCTTGTTTTATGCATCACCCCACCTCACCTTTCCCGTTCAGCAGCCATAGTGTGTTTTCTGAACGTGTGACTCTGTTCTGTTTTGTAATTCAGTTCAAGTGTAGCGGTTTTTACATTCCCTCTCTAAGTGATATCTTATGATAAGTGTCTTTTTCTGTGTGACTTATTTCACTTAGAATCGTCGTACCTAAATCCACTCATCGTGCTGCTACTAGCCTTATGACGTGGATTTCATGGCTGAGTGATATTCCATTGTACATGAGGACCACCACTTCTTTATCCATTTTTCTCTTTCCTAGGATATTTAAGGTGTAATGAAGTGGGGGTTCTTGTCAACAGAGCAGCCCTAAACTTTGGGGTGCCTGTGTCTTGCTGATTTTTAGTTTTCCCAATTTATACGCCCATGAGTGGAAGTGCCCTATGCTCTCCAAGCTGTGTTTTTTAGATGTTTCAGAACACACCGTACACTTCTCCAGAGTGGCTGTTGGCAATTTACATCCCACCCATCAGCGTAGCAAGGCTCCCATTTCTCCATGGCCGGTCCTGCATTTCTGGTTTGGACACTTTTTTCCGCATGGCCCTTTTGCCCGCTGGGAAGCGAGACTTCTTTGGAGCGCTGATTGGCCTTTCCAGGTTGCTTGGTTGGCCAAAAAGGGCGTATGCGTTTTTTCCTGAATATATTCAGGAAAAAACGCATACGCCCTTTTTGGCCAAGGGCATCATTGTCCACGTTTTGCCGCTTTTCATGTGCTTTCAAGGCGATTCGAATCTACCTCCTGAAATCTGTTTCCTGCAATTCTGCCTTGCTTTCAAAGCCTCTTCGTTGCCTTCCCTTAATATATTTGTGGACGAGAGGTATCATTTAAAACTCTGCAGGTTTGTGAATTGCAGTGCCCCTGAGCTCCATTTTTCAACTCGCTTTTTTGGGAGCTGGCCGCAAAAGCGCAGGATTGCTTCAGGCCCTCTTCTGGTTCTGGGGGGCAGGCTGAGCTTGTGCTTAATTCTTCTTCCTGATGGGAAAATAGAGTGACCTGTGCCTGTCCCAACCCCTAGAGCTAGTCTCTCATTGGTTCCCCCTCTTCCGGTTCATCCTCAGGACAAATTGCAACCTGTACGGAACAGGAGGTTAAAGGTGCTGATTCTCCAAGGAGGGAGATGGCTAGTAAATCGGCTGGAATGGCGAACCCGAGCAAAGGAGATGAGAAATGAGGTGCGTTTTAGAAACCTTTCCCGATCACACGGTGTACCATCTTCTGGGTTTCTCATGCCTGTTTTCGACGTAGGAAGATGCCCTTGAACCTGGAGATTTGGGACCCATGGGATGGGTACCATGCAGTATTACTTGAAAGGGTCTGCGTTGGCTCACCCAACCTCACCGAACCTCTCAGCCCCAAGAGTGTCCACCCTTATGTCTCAATCAGCTGTGGGTCTAGATATGGTCAATCCAGGTTGCATCACAGCCCCTGAACGAATTTTGTAAGAATTTCTCTCTCTTTCACTGTCTTTGTTTCACGGGTATTGAAAAGTCATTTATTTTTATAATGGGGTTTAGCTGCTTTTCACGGCTGTGTTTATGCCGCTTTACACCCCCTTGACTCACTTACAGAGAGATATCAATACATAGGTTTGAAGATTCTTACTAGTCAGATATATCCTTGTGCGGTGAATAGGGGGTGTTGAGTCCAGTTCACTGAAAAAGGAATAGGTCTTGTCTCTTGCATATTGGGTTTATGGAACGGTATCTGAGCTAATTTGAAACCCTTGTTTTATGCATCACCCCACCTCACCTTTCCCGTTCAGCAGCCATAGTGTGTTTTCTAAACGTGTGACTCTGTTCTGTTTTGTAATTCAGTTCAAGTGTAGCGGTTTTTACATTCCCTCTCTAAGTGATATCTTATGATAAGTGTCTTTTTCTGTGTGACTTATTTCACTTAGAATCGTCGTACCTAAATCCACTCATCGTGCTGCTACTAGCCTTATGACGTGGATTTCATGGCTGAGTGATATTCCATTGTACATGAGGACCACCACTTCTTTATCCATTTTTCTCTTTCCTAGGATATTTAAGGTGTAAAGAAGTGGGGGTTCTTGTCAACAGAGCAGCCCTAAACTTTGGGGTTCCTGTGTCTTGCTGATTTTTAGTTTTCCCAATTTATACGCCCATGAGTGGAAGTGCCCTATGCTCTCCAAGCTGTGTTTTTTAGATGTTTCAGAACACACCGTACACTTCTCCAGAGTGGCTGTTGGCAATTTACATCCCACCCATCAGCGTAGCAAGGCTCCCATTTCTCCATGGCCGGTCCTGCATTTCTGGTTTGGACACTTTTTTCCGCATGGCCCTTTTGCCCGCTGGGAAGCGAGACTTCTTTGGAGCGCTGATTGGCCTTTCCAGGTTGCTTGGTTGGCCAAAAAGGGCGTATGCGTTTTTTCCTGAATATATTCAGGAAAAAACGCATACGCCCTTTTTGGCCAAGGGCATCATTGTCCACGTTTTGCCGCTTTTCATGTGCTTTCAAGGCGATTCGAATCTACCTCCTGAAATCTGTTTCCTGCAATTCTGCCTTGCTTTCAAAGCCTCTTCGTTGCCTTCCCTTAATATATTTGTGGACGAGAGGTATCATTTAAAACTCTGCAGGTTTGTGAATTGCAGTGCCCCTGAGCTCCATTTTTCAACTCGCTTTTTTGGGAGCTGGCCGCAAAAGCGCAGGATTGCTTCAGGCCCTCTTTTGGTTCTGGGGGGCAGGCTGAGCTTGTGCTTAATTCTTCTTCCTGATGGGAAAATAGAGTGACCTGTGCCTGTCCCAACCCCTAGAGCTAGTCTCTCATTGGTTCCCCCTCTTCCCGTTCATCCTCAGGACAAATTGCAACCTGTACGGAACAGGAGGTTAAAGGTGCTGATTCTCCAAGGAGGGAGATGGCTAGTAAATCGGCTGGAATGGCGAACCCGAGCAAAGGAGATGAGAAATGAGGTGCGTTTTAGAAACCTTTCCCGATCACACGGTGTACCATCTTCTGGGTTTCTCATGCCTGTTTTCGACGTAGGAAGATGCCCTTGAACCTGGAGATTTGGGACCCATGGGATGGGTACCATGCAGTATTACTTGAAAGGGTCTGCGTTGGCTCACCCAACCTCACCGAACCTCTCAGCCCCAAGAGTGTCCACCCTTATGTCTCAATCAGCTGTGGGTCTAGATATGGTCAATCCAGGTTGCATCACAGCCCCTGAACGAATTTTGTAAGAATTTCTCTCTCTTTCACTGTCTTTGTTTCACGGGTATTGAAAAGTCATTTATTTTTATAATGGGGTTTAGCTGCTTTTCACGGCTGTGTTTATGCCGCTTTACACCCCCTTGACTCACTTACAGAGAGATATCAATACATAGGTTTGAAGATTCTTACTAGTCAGATATATCCTTGTGCGGTGAATAGGGGGTGTTGAGTCCAGTTCACTGAAAAAGGAATAGGTCTTGTCTCTTACATATTGGGTTTATGGAACGGTATCTGAGCTAATTTGAAACCCTTGTTTTATGCATCACCCCACCTCACCTTTCCCGTTCAGCAGCCATAGTGTGTTTTCTAAACGTGTGACTCTGTTCTGTTTTGTAATTCAGTTCAAGTGTAGCGGTTTTTACATTCCCTCTCTAAGTGATATCTTATGATAAGTGTCTTTTTCTGTGTGACTTATTTCACTTAGAATCGTCGTACCTAAATCCACTCATCGTGCTGCTACTAGCCTTATGACGTGGATTTCATGGCTGAGTGATATTCCATTGTACATGAGGACCACCACTTCTTTATCCATTTTTCTCTTTCCTAGGATATTTAAGGTGTAATGAAGTGGGGGTTCTTGTCAACAGAGCAGCCCTAAACTTTGGGGTGCCTGTGTCTTGCTGATTTTTAGTTTTCCCAATTTATACGCCCATGAGTGGAAGTGCCCTATGCTCTCCAAGCTGTGTTTTTTAGATGTTTCAGAACACACCGTACACTTCTCCAGAGTGGCTGTTGGCAATTTACATCCCACCCATCAGCGTAGCAAGGCTCCCATTTCTCCATGGCCGGTCCTGCATTTCTGGTTTGGACACTTTTTTCCGCATGGCCCTTTTGCCCGCTGGGAAGCGAGACTTCTTTGGAGCGCTGATTGGCCTTTCCAGGTTGCTTGGTTGGCCAAAAAGGGCGTATGCGTTTTTTCCTGAATATATTCAGGAAAAAACGCATACGCCCTTTTTGGCCAAGGGCATCATTGTCCACGTTTTGCCGCTTTTCATGTGCTTTCAAGGCGATTCGAATCTACCTCCTGAAATCTGTTTCCTGCAATTCTGCCTTGCTTTCAAAGCCTCTTCGTTGCCTTCCCTTAATATATTTGTGGACGAGAGGTATCATTTAAAACTCTGCAGGTTTGTGAATTGCAGTGCCCCTGAGCTCCATTTTTCAACTCGCTTTTTTGGGAGCTGGCCGCAAAAGCGCAGGATTGCTTCAGGCCCTCTTTTGGTTCTGGGGGGCAGGCTGAGCTTGTGCTTAATTCTTCTTCCTGATGGGAAAATAGAGTGACCTGTGCCTGTCCCAACCCCTAGAGCTAGTCTCTCATTGGTTCCCCCTCTTCCCGTTCATCCTCAGGACAAATTGCAACCTGTACGGAACAGGAGGTTAAAGGTGCTGATTCTCCAAGGAGGGAGATGGCTAGTAAATCGGCTGGAATGGCGAACCCGAGCAAAGGAGATGAGAAATGAGGTGCGTTTTAGAAACCTTTCCCGATCACACGGTGTACCATCTTCTGGGTTTCTCATGCCTGTTTTCGACGTAGGAAGATGCCCTTGAACCTGGAGATTTGGGACCCATGGGATGGGTACCATGCAGTATTACTTGAAAGGGTCTGCGTTGGCTCACCCAACCTCACCGAACCTCTCAGCCCCAAGAGTGTCCACCCTTATGTCTCAATCAGCTGTGGGTCTAGATATGGTCAATCCAGGTTGCATCACAGCCCCTGAACGAATTTTGTAAGAATTTCTCTCTCTTTCACTGTCTTTGTTTCACGGGTATTGAAAAGTCATTTATTTTTATAATGGGGTTTAGCTGCTTTTCACGGCTGTGTTTATGCCGCTTTACACCCCCTTGACTCACTTACAGAGAGATATCAATACATAGGTTTGAAGATTCTTACTAGTCAGATATATCCTTGTGCGGTGAATAGGGGGTGTTGAGTCCAGTTCACTGAAAAAGGAATAGGTCTTGTCTCTTACATATTGGGTTTATGGAACGGTATCTGAGCTAATTTGAAACCCTTGTTTTATGCATCACCCCACCTCACCTTTCCCGTTCAGCAGCCATAGTGTGTTTTCTAAACGTGTGACTCTGTTCTGTTTTGTAATTCAGTTCAAGTGTAGCGGTTTTTACATTCCCTCTCTAAGTGATATCTTATGATAAGTGTCTTTTTCTGTGTGACTTATTTCACTTAGAATCGTCGTACCTAAATCCACTCATCGTGCTGCTACTAGCCTTATGACGTGGATTTCATGGCTGAGTGATATTCCATTGTACATGAGGACCACCACTTCTTTATCCATTTTTCTCTTTCCTAGGATATTTAAGGTGTAATGAAGTGGGGGTTCTTGTCAACAGAGCAGCCCTAAACTTTGGGGTGCCTGTGTCTTGCTGATTTTTAGTTTTCCCAATTTATACGCCCATGAGTGGAAGTGCCCTATGCTCTCCAAGCTGTGTTTTTTAGATGTTTCAGAACACACCGTACACTTCTCCAGAGTGGCTGTTGGCAATTTACATCCCACCCATCAGCGTAGCAAGGCTCCCATTTCTCCATGGCCGGTCCTGCATTTCTGGTTTGGACACTTTTTTCCGCATGGCCCTTTTGCCCGCTGGGAAGCGAGACTTCTTTGGAGCGCTGATTGGCCTTTCCAGGTTGCTTGGTTGGCCAAAAAGGGCGTATGCGTTTTTTCCTGAATATATTCAGGAAAAAACGCATACGCCCTTTTTGGCCAAGGGCATCATTGTCCACGTTTTGCCGCTTTTCATGTGCTTTCAAGGCGATTCGAATCTACCTCCTGAAATCTGTTTCCTGCAATTCTGCCTTGCTTTCAAAGCCTCTTCGTTGCCTTCCCTTAATATATTTGTGGACGAGAGGTATCATTTAAAACTCTGCAGGTTTGTGAATTGCAGTGCCCCTGAGCTCCATTTTTCAACTCGCTTTTTTGGGAGCTGGCCGCAAAAGCGCAGGATTGCTTCAGGCCCTCTTCTGGTTCTGGGGGCAGGCTGAGCTTGTGCTTAATTCTTCTTCCTGATGGGAAAATAGAGTGACCTGTGCCTGTCCCAACCCCTAGAGCTAGTCTCTCATTGGTTCCCCCTCTTCCCGTTCATCCTCAGGACAAATTGCAACCTGTACGGAACAGGAGGTTAAAGGTGCTGATTCTCCAAGGAGGGAGATGGCTAGTAAATCGGCTGGAATGGCGAACCCGAGCAAAGGAGATGAGAAATGAGGTACGTTTTAGAAACCTTTCCCGATCACACGGTGTACCATCTTCTGGGTTTCTCATGCCTGTTTTCGACGTAGGAAGATGCCCTTGAACCTGGAGATTTGGGACCCATGGGATGGGTACCATGCAGTATTACTTGAAAGGGTCTGCGTTGGCTGACCCAACCTCACCGAACCTCTCAGCCCCAAGTGTGTCCACCCTTATGTCTCAATCAGCTGTGGGTCTAGATATGGTCAATCCAGGTTGCATCACAGCCCCTGAACGAATTTTGTAAGAATTTCTCTCTCTTTCACTGCCTTTGTTTCACGGGTTTTGAAAAGTAATTTATTTTTATAATGGGGTTTAGCTGCTTTTCACGGCTGTGTTTATGCCGCTTTACACCCCCTTGACTCACTTACGGAGAGATATCAATACATAGGTTTGAAGATTCTTACTAGTCAGATATATTCTTGTGCGGTGAATAGGGGGTGTTGAGTCCAGTTCACTGAAAAAGGAATAGGTCTTGTCTCTTACATATTGGGTTTATGGAACGGTATCGGAGCTAATTTGAAACCCTTGTTTTATGCATCACCCCACCTCACCTTTCCCGTTCAGCAGCCATAGTGTGTTTTCTGAACGTGTGACTCTGTTCTGTTTTGTAATTCAGTTCAAGTGTAGCGGTTTTTACATTCCCTCTCTAAGTGATATCTTATGATAAGTGTCTTTTTCTGTGTGACTTATTTCACTTAGAATCGTCGTACCTAAATCCACTCATCGTGCTGCTACTAGCCTTATGACGTGGATTTCATGGCTGAGTGATATTCCATTGTACATGAGGACCACCACTTCTTTATCCATTTTTCTCTTTCCTAGGATATTTAAGGTGTAATGAAGTGGGGGTTCTTGTCAACAGAGCAGCCCTAAACTTTGGGGTGCCTGTGTCTTGCTGATTTTTAGTTTTCCCAATTTATACGCCCATGAGTGGAAGTGCCCTATGCTCTCCAAGCTGTGTTTTTTAGATGTTTCAGAACACACCGTACACTTCTCCAGAGTGGCTGTTGGCAATTTACATCCCACCATCAGCGTAGCAAGGCTCCCATTTCTCCATGGCCGGTCCTGCATTTCTGGTTTGGACACTTTTTTCCGCATGGCCCTTTTGCCCAGCTGGGAAGCCGAGACTTCTTTGGAGCGCTGATTGGCCTTTCCAGGTTGCTTGGTTGGCCAAAACGGGCGTATGAGTTTTTCCTGAATATATTCAGGAAAAAACGCATACGCCCTTTTTGGCCAAGGGCATCATTGTCCACGTTTTGCCGCTTTTCATGTGCTTTCAAGGTGATTCGAATCTACCTCCTGAAATCTGTTTCCTGCAATTCTGCCTTGCTTTCAAAGCCTCTTCGTTGCCTTCCCTTAATATATTTGTGGACGAGAGGTATCATTTAAAACTCTGCATGTTTGTGAATTGCAGTGCCCCTGAGCTCCATTTTTCAACTCGCTTTTTTGGGAGCTGGCCGCAAAAGCGCAGGATTGCTTCAGGCCCTCTTCTGGTTCTGGGGGCAGGCTGAGCTTGTGCTTAATTCTTCTTCCTGATGGGAAAATAGAGTGACCTGTGCCTGTCCCAACCCCTAGAGCTAGTCTCTCATTGGTTCCCCCTCTTCCCGTTCATCCTCAGGACAAATTGCAACCTGTACGGAACAGGAGGTTAAAGGTGCTGATTCTCCAAGGAGGGAGATGGCTAGTAAATCGGCTGGAATGGCGAACCCGAGCAAAGGAGATGAGAAATGAGGTGCGTTTTAGAAACCTTTCCCGATCACACGGTGTACCATCTTCTGGGTTTCTCATGCCTGTTTTCGACGTAGGAAGATGCCCTTGAACCTGGAGATTTGGGACCCATGGGATGGGTACCATGCAGTATTACTTGAAAGGGTCTGCGTTGGCTGACCCAACCTCACCGAACCTCTCAGCCCCAAGAGTGTCCACCCTTATGTCTCAATCAGCTGTGGGTCTAGATATGGTCAATCCAGGTTGCATCACAGCCCCTGAACGAATTTTGTAAGAATTTCTCTCTCTTTCACTGCCTTTGTTTCACGGGTTTTGAAAAGTAATTTATTTTTATAATGGGGTTTAGCTGCTTTTCACGGCTGTGTTTATGCCGCTTTACACCCCCTTGACTCACTTACGGAGAGATATCAATACATAGGTTTGAAGATTCTTACTAGTCAGATATATTCTTGTGCGGTGAATAGGGGGTGTTGAGTCCAGTTCACTGAAAAAGGAATAGGTCTTGTCTCTTACATATTGGGTTTATGGAACGGTATCGGAGCTAATTTGAAACCCTTGTTTTATGCATCACCCCACCTCACCTTTCCCGTTCAGCAGCCATAGTGTGTTTTCTGAACGTGTGACTCTGTTCTGTTTTGTAATTCAGTTCAAGTGTAGCGGTTTTTACATTCCCTCTCTAAGTGATATCTTATGATAAGTGTCTTTTTCTGTGTGACTTATTTCACTTAGAATCGTCGTACCTAAATCCACTCATCGTGCTGCTACTAGCCTTATGACGTGGATTTCATGGCTGAGTGATATTCCATTGTACATGAGGACCACCACTTCTTTATCCATTTTTCTCTTTCCTAGGATATTTAAGGTGTAATGAAGTGGGGGTTCTTGTCAACAGAGCAGCCCTAAACTTTGGGGTGCCTGTGTCTTGCTGATTTTTAGTTTTCCCAATTTATACGCCCATGAGTGGAAGTGCCCTATGCTCTCCAAGCTGTGTTTTTTAGATGTTTCAGAACACACCGTACACTTCTCCAGAGTGGCTGTTGGCAATTTACATCCCACCCATCAGCGTAGCAAGGCTCCCATTTCTCCATGGCCGGTCCTGCATTTCTGGTTTGGACACTTTTTTCCGCATGGCCCTTTTGCCCGCTGGGAAGCGAGACTTCTTTGGAGCGCTGATTGGCCTTTCCAGGTTGCTTGGTTGGCCAAAAAGGGCGTATGCGTTTTTTCCTGAATATATTCAGGAAAAAACGCATACGCCCTTTTTGGCCAAGGGCATCATTGTCCACGTTTTGCCGCTTTTCATGTGCTTTCAAGGCGATTCGAATCTACCTCCTGAAATCTGTTTCCTGCAATTCTGCCTTGCTTTCAAAGCCTCTTCGTTGCCTTCCCTTAATATATTTGTGGACGAGAGGTATCATTTAAAACTCTGCAGGTTTGTGAATTGCAGTGCCCCTGAGCTCCATTTTTCAACTCGCTTTTTTGGGAGCTGGCCGCAAAAGCGCAGGATTGCTTCAGGCCCTCTTCTGGTTCTGGGGGGCAGGCTGAGCTTGTGCTTAATTCTTCTTCCTGATGGGAAAATAGAGTGACCTGTGCCTGTCCCAACCCCTAGAGCTAGTCTCTCATTGGTTCCCCCTCTTCCCGTTCATCCTCAGGACAAATTGCAACCTGTACGGAACAGGAGGTTAAAGGTGCTGATTCTCCAAGGAGGGAGATGGCTAGTAAATCGGCTGGAATGGCGAACCCGAGCAAAGGAGATGAGAAATGAGGTGCGTTTTAGAAACCTTTCCCGATCACACGGTGTACCATCTTCTGGGTTTCTCATGCCTGTTTTCGACGTAGGAAGATGCCCTTGAACCTGGAGATTTGGGACCCATGGGATGGGTACCATGCAGTATTACTTGAAAGGGTCTGCGTTGGCTCACCCAACCTCACCGAACCTCTCAGCCCCAAGAGTGTCCACCCTTATGTCTCAATCAGCTGTGGGTCTAGATATGGTCAATCCAGGTTGCATCACAGCCCCTGAACGAATTTTGTAAGAATTTCTCTCTCTTTCACTGTCTTTGTTTCACGGGTATTGAAAAGTCATTTATTTTTATAATGGGGTTTAGCTGCTTTTCACGGCTGTGTTTATGCCGCTTTACACCCCCTTGACTCACTTACAGAGAGATATCAATACATAGGTTTGAAGATTCTTACTAGTCAGATATATCCTTGTGCGGTGAATAGGGGGTGTTGAGTCCAGTTCACTGAAAAAGGAATAGGTCTTGTCTCTTACATATTGGGTTTATGGAACGGTATCTGAGCTAATTTGAAACCCTTGTTTTATGCATCACCCCACCTCACCTTTCCCGTTCAGCAGCCATAGTGTGTTTTCTAAACGTGTGACTCTGTTCTGTTTTGTAATTCAGTTCAAGTGTAGCGGTTTTTACATTCCCTCTCTAAGTGATATCTTATGATAAGTGTCTTTTTCTGTGTGACTTATTTCACTTAGAATCGTCGTACCTAAATCCACTCATCGTGCTGCTACTAGCCTTATGACGTGGATTTCATGGCTGAGTGATATTCCATTGTACATGAGGACCACCACTTCTTTATCCATTTTTCTCTTTCCTAGGATATTTAAGGTGTAATGAAGTGGGGGTTCTTGTCAACAGAGCAGCCCTAAACTTTGGGGTGCCTGTGTCTTGCTGATTTTTAGTTTTCCCAATTTATACGCCCATGAGTGGAAGTGCCCTATGCTCTCCAAGCTGTGTTTTTTAGATGTTTCAGAACACACCGTACACTTCTCCAGAGTGGCTGTTGGCAATTTACATCCCACCCATCAGCGTAGCAAGGCTCCCATTTCTCCATGGCCGGTCCTGCATTTCTGGTTTGGTCACTTTTTTCCGCATGGCCCTTTTGCCCGCTGGGAAGCGAGACTTCTTTGGAGCGCTGATTGGCCTTTCCAGGTTGCTTGGTTGGCCAAAAAGGGCGTATGCGTTTTTTCCTGAATATATTCAGGAAAAAACGCATACGCCCTTTTTGGCCAAGGGCATCATTGTCCACGTTTTGCCGCTTTTCATGTGCTTTCAAGGCGATTCGAATCTACCTCCTGAAATCTGTTTCCTGCAATTCTGCCTTGCTTTCAAAGCCTCTTCGTTGCCTTCCCTTAATATATTTGTGGACGAGAGGTATCATTTAAAACTCTGCAGGTTTGTGAATTGCAGTGCCCCTGAGCTCCATTTTTCAACTCGCTTTTTTGGGAGCTGGCCGCAAAAGCGCAGGATTGCTTCAGGCCCTCTTCTGGTTCTGGGGGGCAGGCTGAGCTTGTGCTTAATTCTTCTTCCTGATGGGAAAATAGAGTGACCTGTGCCTGTCCCAACCCCTAGAGCTAGTCTCTCATTGGTTCCCCCTCTTCCCGTTCATCCTCAGGACAAATTGCAACCTGTACGGAACAGGAGGTTAAAGGTGCTGATTCTCCAAGGAGGGAGATGGCTAGTAAATCGGCTGGAATGGCGAACCCGAGCAAAGGAGATGAGAAATGAGGTGCGTTTTAGAAACCTTTCCCGATCACACGGTGTACCATCTTCTGGGTTTCTCATGCCTGTTTTCGACGTAGGAAGATGCCCTTGAACCTGGAGATTTGGGACCCATGGGATGGGTACCATGCAGTATTACTTGAAAGGGTCTGCGTTGGCTCACCCAACCTCACCGAACCTCTCAGCCCCAAGAGTGTCCACCCTTATGTCTCAATCAGCTGTGGGTCTAGATATGGTCAATCCAGGTTGCATCACAGCCCCTGAACGAATTTTGTAAGAATTTCTCTCTCTTTCACTGCCTTTGTTTCACGGGTTTTGAAAAGTAATTTATTTTTATAATGGGGTTTAGCTGCTTTTCACGGCTGTGTTTATGCCGCTTTACACCCCCTTGACTCACTTACGGAGAGATATCAATACATAGGTTTGAAGATTCTTACTAGTCAGATATATTCTTGTGCGGTGAATAGGGGGTGTTGAGTCCAGTTCACTGAAAAAGGAATAGGTCTTGTCTCTTACATATTGGGTTTATGGAACGGTATCGGAGCTAATTTGAAACCCTTGTTTTATGCATCACCCCACCTCACCTTTCCCGTTCAGCAGCCATAGTGTGTTTTCTGAACGTGTGACTCTGTTCTGTTTTGTAATTCAGTTCAAGTGTAGCGGTTTTTACATTCCCTCTCTAAGTGATATCTTATGATAAGTGTCTTTTTCTGTGTGACTTATTTCACTTAGAATCGTCGTACCTAAATCCACTCATCGTGCTGCTACTAGCCTTATGACGTGGATTTCATGGCTGAGTGATATTCCATTGTACATGAGGACCACCACTTCTTTATCCATTTTTCTCTTTCCTAGGATATTTAAGGTGTAATGAAGTGGGGGTTCTTGTCAACAGAGCAGCCCTAAACTTTGGGGTGCCTGTGTCTTGCTGATTTTTAGTTTTCCCAATTTATACGCCCATGAGTGGAAGTGCCCTATGCTCTCCAAGCTGTGTTTTTTAGATGTTTCAGAACACACCGTACACTTCTCCAGAGTGGCTGTTGGCAATTTACATCCCACCCATCAGCGTAGCAAGGCTCCCATTTCTCCATGGCCGGTCCTGCATTTCTGGTTTGGACACTTTTTTCCGCATGGCCCTTTTGCCCGCTGGGAAGCGAGACTTCTTTGGAGCGCTGATTGGCCTTTCCAGGTTGCTTGGTTGGCCAAAAAGGGCGTATGCGTTTTTTCCTGAATATATTCAGGAAAAAACGCATACGCCCTTTTTGGCCAAGGGCATCATTGTCCACGTTTTGCCGCTTTTCATGTGCTTTCAAGGCGATTCGAATCTACCTCCTGAAATCTGTTTCCTGCAATTCTGCCTTGCTTTCAAAGCCTCTTCGTTGCCTTCCCTTAATATATTTGTGGACGAGAGGTATCATTTAAAACTCTGCAGGTTTGTGAATTGCAGTGCCCCTGAGCTCCATTTTTCAACTCGCTTTTTTGGGAGCTGGCCGCAAAAGCGCAGGATTGCTTCAGGCCCTCTTCTGGTTCTGGGGGCAGGCTGAGCTTGTGCTTAATTCTTCTTCCTGATGGGAAAATAGAGTGACCTGTGCCTGTCCCAACCCCTAGAGCTAGTCTCTCATTGGTTCCCCCTCTTCCCGTTCATCCTCAGGACAAATTGCAACCTGTACGGAACAGGAGGTTAAAGGTGCTGATTCTCCAAGGAGGGAGATGGCTAGTAAATCGGCTGGAATGGCGAACCCGAGCAAAGGAGATGAGAAATGAGGTGCGTTTTAGAAACCTTTCCCGATCACACGGTGTACCATCTTCTGGGTTTCTCATGCCTGTTTTCGACGTAGGAAGATGCCCTTGAACCTGGAGATTTGGGACCCATGGGATGGGTACCATGCAGTATTACTTGAAAGGGTCTGCGTTGGCTCACCCAACCTCACCGAACCTCTCAGCCCCAAGAGTGTCCACCCTTATGTCTCAATCAGCTGTGGGTCTAGATATGGTCAATCCAGGTTGCATCACAGCCCCTGAACGAATTTTGTAAGAATTTCTCTCTCTTTCACTGCCTTTGTTTCACGGGTTTTGAAAAGTAATTTATTTTTATAATGGGGTTTAGCTGCTTTTCACGGCTGTGTTTATGCCGCTTTACACCCCCTTGACTCACTTACGGAGAGATATCAATACATAGGTTTGAAGATTCTTACTAGTCAGATATATCCTTGTGCGGTGAATAGGGGGTGTTGAGTCCAGTTCACTGAAAAAGGAATAGGTCTTGTCTCTTGCATATTGGGTTTATGGAACGGTATCTGAGCTAATTTGAAACCCTTGTTTTATGCATCACCCCACCTCACCTTTCCCGTTCAGCAGCCATAGTGTGTTTTCTAAACGTGTGACTCTGTTCTGTTTTGTAATTCAGTTCAAGTGTAGCGGTTTTTACATTCCCTCTCTAAGTGATATCTTATGATAAGTGTCTTTTTCTGTGTGACTTATTTCACTTAGAATCGTCGTACCTAAATCCACTCATCGTGCTGCTACTAGCCTTATGACGTGGATTTCATGGCTGAGTGATATTCCATTGTACATGAGGACCACCACTTCTTTATCCATTTTTCTCTTTCCTAGGATATTTAAGGTGTAAAGAAGTGGGGGTTCTTGTCAACAGAGCAGCCCTAAACTTTGGGGTTCCTGTGTCTTGCTGATTTTTAGTTTTCCCAATTTATACGCCCATGAGTGGAAGTGCCCTATGCTCTCCAAGCTGTGTTTTTTAGATGTTTCAGAACACACCGTACACTTCTCCAGAGTGGCTGTTGGCAATTTACATCCCACCCATCAGCGTAGCAAGGCTCCCATTTCTCCATGGCCGGTCCTGCATTTCTGGTTTGGACACTTTTTTCCGCATGGCCCTTTTGCCCGCTGGGAAGCGAGACTTCTTTGGAGCGCTGATTGGCCTTTCCAGGTTGCTTGGTTGGCCAAAAAGGGCGTATGCGTTTTTTCCTGAATATATTCAGGAAAAAACGCATACGCCCTTTTTGGCCAAGGGCATCATTGTCCACGTTTTGCCGCTTTTCATGTGCTTTCAAGGCGATTCGAATCTACCTCCTGAAATCTGTTTCCTGCAATTCTGCCTTGCTTTCAAAGCCTCTTCGTTGCCTTCCCTTAATATATTTGTGGACGAGAGGTATCATTTAAAACTCTGCAGGTTTGTGAATTGCAGTGCCCCTGAGCTCCATTTTTCAACTCGCTTTTTTGGGAGCTGGCCGCAAAAGCGCAGGATTGCTTCAGGCCCTCTTCTGGTTCTGGGGGCAGGCTGAGCTTGTGCTTAATTCTTCTTCCTGATGGGAAAATAGAGTGACCTGTGCCTGTCCCAACCCCTAGAGCTAGTCTCTCATTGGTTCCCCCTCTTCCCGTTCATCCTCAGGACAAATTGCAACCTGTACGGAACAGGAGGTTAAAGGTGCTGATTCTCCAAGGAGGGAGATGGCTAGTAAATCGGCTGGAATGGCGAACCCGAGCAAAGGAGATGAGAAATGAGGTGCGTTTTAGCAACCTTTCCCGATCACACGGTGTACCATCTTCTGGGTTTCTCATGCCTGTTTTCGACGTAGGAAGATGCCCTTGAACCTGGAGATTTGGGACCCATGGGATGGGTACCATGCAGTATTACTTGAAAGGGTCTGCGTTGGCTCACCCAACCTCACCGAACCTCTCAGCCCCAAGAGTGTCCACCCTTATGTCTCAATCAGCTGTGGGTCTAGATATGGTCAATCCAGGTTGCATCACAGCCCCTGAACGAATTTTGTAAGAATTTCTCTCTCTTTCACTGCCTTTGTTTCACGGGTTTTGAAAAGTAATTTATTTTTATAATGGGGTTTAGCTGCTTTTCACGGCTGTGTTTATGCCGCTTTACACCCCCTTGACTCACTTACGGAGAGATATCAATACATAGGTTTGAAGATTCTTACTAGTCAGATATATCCTTGTGCGGTGAATAGGGGGTGTTGAGTCCAGTTCACTGAAAAAGGAATAGGTCTTGTCTCTTGCATATTGGGTTTATGGAACGGTATCTGAGCTAATTTGAAACCCTTGTTTTATGCATCACCCCACCTCACCTTTCCCGTTCAGCAGCCATAGTGTGTTTTCTAAACGTGTGACTCTGTTCTGTTTTGTAATTCAGTTCAAGTGTAGCGGTTTTTACATTCCCTCTCTAAGTGATATCTTATGATAAGTGTCTTTTTCTGTGTGACTTATTTCACTTAGAATCGTCGTACCTAAATCCACTCATCGTGCTGCTACTAGCCTTATGACGTGGATTTCATGGCTGAGTGATATTCCATTGTACATGAGGACCACCACTTCTTTATCCATTTTTCTCTTTCCTAGGATATTTAAGGTGTAAAGAAGTGGGGGTTCTTGTCAACAGAGCAGCCCTAAACTTTGGGGTTCCTGTGTCTTGCTGATTTTTAGTTTTCCCAATTTATACGCCCATGAGTGGAAGTGCCCTATGCTCTCCAAGCTGTGTTTTTTAGATGTTTCAGAACACACCGTACACTTCTCCAGAGTGGCTGTTGGCAATTTACATCCCACCCATCAGCGTAGCAAGGCTCCCATTTCTCCATGGCCGGTCCTGCATTTCTGGTTTGGACACTTTTTTCCGCATGGCCCTTTTGCCCGCTGGGAAGCGAGACTTCTTTGGAGCGCTGATTGGCCTTTCCAGGTTGCTTGGTTGGCCAAAAAGGGCGTATGCGTTTTTTCCTGAATATATTCAGGAAAAAACGCATACGCCCTTTTTGGCCAAGGGCATCATTGTCCACGTTTTGCCGCTTTTCATGTGCTTTCAAGGCGATTCGAATCTACCTCCTGAAATCTGTTTCCTGCAATTCTGCCTTGCTTTCAAAGCCTCTTCGTTGCCTTCCCTTAATATATTTGTGGACGAGAGGTATCATTTAAAACTCTGCAGGTTTGTGAATTGCAGTGCCCCTGAGCTCCATTTTTCAACTCGCTTTTTTGGGAGCTGGCCGCAAAAGCGCAGGATTGCTTCAGGCCCTCTTCTGGTTCTGGGGGCAGGCTGAGCTTGTGCTTAATTCTTCTTCCTGATGGGAAAATAGAGTGACCTGTGCCTGTCCCAACCCCTAGAGCTAGTCTCTCATTGGTTCCCCCTCTTCCCGTTCATCCTCAGGACAAATTGCAACCTGTACGGAACAGGAGGTTAAAGGTGCTGATTCTCCAAGGAGGGAGATGGCTAGTAAATCGGCTGGAATGGCGAACCCGAGCAAAGGAGATGAGAAATGAGGTGCGTTTTAGCAACCTTTCCCGATCACACGGTGTACCATCTTCTGGGTTTCTCATGCCTGTTTTCGACGTAGGAAGATGCCCTTGAACCTGGAGATTTGGGACCCATGGGATGGGTACCATGCAGTATTACTTGAAAGGGTCTGCGTTGGCTCACCCAACCTCACCGAACCTCTCAGCCCCAAGAGTGTCCACCCTTATGTCTCAATCAGCTGTGGGTCTAGATATGGTCAATCCAGGTTGCATCACAGCCCCTGAACGAATTTTGTAAGAATTTCTCTCTCTTTCACTGCCTTTGTTTCACGGGTTTTGAAAAGTAATTTATTTTTATAATGGGGTTTAGCTGCTTTTCACGGCTGTGTTTATGCCGCTTTACACCCCCTTGACTCACTTACGGAGAGATATCAATACATAGGTTTGAAGATTCTTACTAGTCAGATATATCCTTGTGCGGTGAATAGGGGGTTTTGAGTCCAGTTCACTGAAAAAGGAATAGGTCTTGTCTCTTGCATATTGGGTTTATGGAATGGTATCTGAGCTAATTTGAAACCCTTGTTTTATGCATCACCCCACCTCACCTTTCCCGTTCAGCAGCCATAGTGTGTTTTCTAAACGTGTGACTCTGTTCTGTTTTGTAATTCAGTTCAAGTGTAGCGGTTTTTACATTCCCTCTCTAAGTGATATCTTATGATAAGTGTCTTTTTCTGTGTGACTTATTTCACTTAGAATCGTCGTACCTAAATCCACTCATCGTGCTGCTACTAGCCTTATGACGTGGATTTCATGGCTGAGTGATATTCCATTGTACATGAGGACCACCACTTCTTTATCCATTTTTCTCTTTCCTAGGATATTTAAGGTGTAAAGAAGTGGGGGTTCTTGTCAACAGAGCAGCCCTAAACTTTGGGGTGCCTGTGTCTTGCTGATTTTTAGTTTTCCCAATTTATACGCCCATGAGTGGAAGTGCCCTATGCTCTCCAAGCTGTGTTTTTTAGATGTTTCAGAACACACCGTACACTTCTCCAGAGTGGCTGTTGGCAATTTACATCCCACCCATCAGCGTAGCAAGGCTCCCATTTCTCCATGGCCGGTCCTGCATTTCTGGTTTGGACACTTTTTTCCGCATGGCCCTTTTGCCCGCTGGGAAGCGAGACTTCTTTGGAGCGCTGATTGGCCTTTCCAGGTTGCTTGGTTGGCCAAAAAGGGCGTATGCGTTTTTTCCTGAATATATTCAGGAAAAAACGCATACGCCCTTTTTGGCCAAGGGCATCATTGTCCACGTTTTGCCGCTTTTCATGTGCTTTCAAGGCGATTCGAATCTACCTCCTGAAATCTGTTTCCTGCAATTCTGCCTTGCTTTCAAAGCCTCTTCGTTGCCTTCCCTTAATATATTTGTGGACGAGAGGTATCATTTAAAACTCTGCAGGTTTGTGAATTGCAGTGCCCCTGAGCTCCATTTTTCAACTCGCTTTTTTGGGAGCTGGCCGCAAAAGCGCAGGATTGCTTCAGGCCCTCTTCTGGTTCTGGGGGGCAGGCTGAGCTTGTGCTTAATTCTTCTTCCTGATGGGAAAATAGAGTGACCTGTGCCTGTCCCAACCCCTAGAGCTAGTCTCTCATTGGTTCCCCCTCTTCCGGTTCATCCTCAGGACAAATTGCAACCTGTACGGAACAGGAGGTTAAAGGTGCTGATTCTCCAAGGAGGGAGATGGCTAGTTAATCGGCTGGAATGGCGAACCCGAGCAAAGGAGATGAGAAATGAGGTGCGTTTTAGAAACCTTTCCCGATCACACGGTGTACCATCTTCTGGGTTTCTCATGCCTGTTTTCGACGTAGGAAGATGCCCTTGAACCTAGAGATTTGGGACCCATGGGATGGGTACCATGCAGTATTACTTGAAAGGGTCTGCGTTGGCTCACCCAACCTCACCGAACCTCTCAGCCCCAAGAGTGTCCACCCTTATGTCTCAATCAGCTGTGGGTCTAGATATGGTCAATCCAGGTTGCATCACAGCCCCTGAACGAATTTTGTAAGAATTTCTCTCTCTTTCACTGTCTTTGTTTCACGGGTATTGAAAAGTCATTTATTTTTATAATGGGGTTTAGCTGCTTTTCACGGCTGTGTTTATGCCGCTTTACACCCACTTGACTCACTTACAGAGAGATATCAATACATAGGTTTGAAGATTCTTACTAGTCAGATATATCCTTGTGCGGTGAATAGGGGGTGTTGAGTCCAGTTCACTGAAAAAGGAATAGGTCTTGTCTCTTGCATATTGGGTTTATGGAACGGTATCTGAGCTAATTTGAAACCCTTGTTTTATGCATCACCCCACCTCACCTTTCCCGTTCAGCAGCCATAGTGTGTTTTCTAAACGTGTGACTCTGTTCTGTTTTGTAATTCAGTTCAAGTGTAGCGGTTTTTACATTCCCTCTCTAAGTGATATCTTATGATAAGTGTCTTTTTCTGTGTGACTTATTTCACTTAGAATCGTCGTACCTAAATCCACTCATCGTGCTGCTACTAGCCTTATGACGTGGATTTCATGGCTGAGTGATATTCCATTGTACATGAGGACCACCACTTCTTTATCCATTTTTCTCTTTCCTAGGATATTTAAGGTGTAAAGAAGTGGGGGTTCTTGTCAACAGAGCAGCCCTAAACTTTGGGGTGCCTGTGTCTTGCTGATTTTTAGTTTTCCCAATTTATACGCCCATGAGTGGAAGTGCCCTATGCTCTCCAAGCTGTGTTTTTTAGATGTTTCAGAACACACCGTACACTTCTCCAGAGTGGCTGTTGGCAATTTACATCCCACCCATCAGCGTAGCAAGGCTCCCATTTCTCCATGGCCGGTCCTGCATTTCTGGTTTGGACACTTTTTTCCGCATGGCCCTTTTGCCCGCTGGGAAGCGAGACTTCTTTGGAGCGCTGATTGGCCTTTCCAGGTTGCTTGGTTGGCCAAAAAGGGCGTATGCGTTTTTTCCTGAATATATTCAGGAAAAAACGTATACGCCCTTTTTGGCCAAGGGCATCATTGTCCACGTTTTGCCGCTTTTCATGTGCTTTCAAGGCGATTCGAATCTACCTCCTGAAATCTGTTTCCTGCAATTCTGCCTTGCTTTCAAAGCCTCTTCGTTGCCTTCCCTTAATATATTTGTGGACGAGAGGTATCATTTAAAACTCTGCAGGTTTGTGAATTGCAGTGCCCCTGAGCTCCATTTTTCAACTCGCTTTTTTGGGAGCTGGCCGCAAAAGCGCAGGATTGCTTCAGGCCCTCTTCTGGTTCTGGGGGGCAGGCTGAGCTTGTGCTTAATTCTTCTTCCTGATGGGAAAATAGAGTGACCTGTGCCTGTCCCAACCCCTAGAGCTAGTCTCTCATTGGTTCCCCCTCTTCCCGTTCATCCTCAGGACAAATTGCAACCTGTACGGAACAGGAGGTTAAAGGTGCTGATTCTCCAAGGAGGGAGATGGCTAGTAAATCGGCTGGAATGGCGAACCCGAGCAAAGGAGATGAGAAATGAGGTGCGTTTTAGAAACCTTTCCCGATCACACGGTGTACCATCTTCTGGGTTTCTCATGCCTGTTTTCGACGTAGGAAGATGCCCTTGAACCTGGAGATTTGGGACCCATGGGATGGGTACCATGCAGTATTACTTGAAAGGGTCTGCGTTGGCTCACCCAACCTCACCGAACCTCTCAGCCCCAAGAGTGTCCACCCTTATGTCTCAATCAGCTGTGGGTCTAGATATGGTCAATCCAGGTTGCATCACAGCCCCTGAACGAATTTTGTAAGAATTTCTCTCTCTTTCACTGTCTTTGTTTCACGGGTTTTGAAAAGTAATTTATTTTTATAATGGGGTTTAGCTGCTTTTCACGGCTGTGTTTATGCCGCTTTACACCCCCTTGACTCACTTACGGAGAGATATCAATACATAGGTTTGAAGATTCTTACTAGTCAGATATATTCTTGTGCGGTGAATAGGGGGTGTTGAGTCCAGTTCACTGAAAAAGGAATAGGTCTTGTCTCTTACATATTGGGTTTATGGAACGGTATCGGAGCTAATTTGAAACCCTTGTTTTATGCATCACCCCACCTCACCTTTCCCGTTCAGCAGCCATAGTGTGTTTTCTGAACGTGTGACTCTGTTCTGTTTTCTAATTCAGTTCAAGTGTAGCGGTTTTTACATTCCCTCTTTAAGTGATATCTTATGATAAGTGTCTTTTTCTGTGTGACTTATTTCACTTAGAATCGTCGTACCTAAATCCACTCATCGTGCTGCTACTAGCCTTATGACGTGGATTTCATGGCTGAGTGATATTCCATTGTACATGAGGACCACAACTTCTTTATCCATTTTTCTCTTTCCTAGGATATTTAAGGTGTAATGAAGTGGGGGTTCTTGTCAACAGAGCAGCCCTAAACTGTGGGGTGCCTGTGTCTTGCTGATTTTTAGTTTTCCCAATTTATACGCCCATGAGTGGAAGTGCCCTATGCTCTCCAAGCTGTGTTTTTTAGATGTTTCAGAACACACCGTACACTTCTCCAGAGTGGCTGTTGGCAATTTACATCCCACCCATCAGCGTAGCAAGGCTCCCATTTCTCCATGGCCGGTCCTGCATTTCTGGTTTGGACACTTTTTTCCGCATGGCCCTTTTGCCCGCTGGGAAGCGAGACTTCTTTGGAGCGCTGATTGGCCTTTCCAGGTTGCTTGGTTGGCCAAAAAGGGCGTATGCGTTTTTTCCTGAATATATTCAGGAAAAAACGCATACGCCCTTTTTGGCCAAGGGCATCATTGTCCACGTTTTGCCGCTTTTCATGTGCTTTCAAGGCGATTCGAATCTACCTCCTGAAATCTGTTTCCTGCAATTCTGCCTTGCTTTCAAAGCCTCTTCGTTGCCTTCCCTTAATATATTTGTGGACGAGAGGTATCATTTAAAACTCTGCAGGTTTGTGAATTGCAGTGTCCCTGAGCTACATTTTTCAACTCGCTTTTTTGGGAGCTGGCCGCAAAAGCGCAGGATTGCTTCAGGCCCTCTTCTGGTTCCTGGGGGCAGGCTGAGCTTGTGCTTAATTCTTCTTCCTGATGGGAAAACAGAGTGACCTGTGCCTGTCCCAACACCTAGAGCTAGTCTCTAATTGGTTCCCCCTCTTCCCGTTCATCCTCAGGACTAATTGCAACCTGTACGGAACAGGAGGTTAAAGGTGCTGATTCTCCAAGGAGGGAGATGGCTAGTAAATCGGCTGGAATGGCGAACCCGAGCAAAGGAGATGAGAAATGAGGTGCGTTTTAGAAACCTTTCCCGATCACACGGTGTACCATCTTCTGGGTTTCTCATGCCTGTTTTCGACGTAGGAAGATGCACTTGAACCTGGAGATTTGGGACCCATGGGATGGGTACCATGCAGTATTACTTGAAAGGGTCTGCGTTGGCTCACCCAACCTCACCGAACCTCTCAGCCCCAAGAGTGTCCACCCTTATGTCTCAATCAGCTGTGGGTCTAGATATGGTCAATCCAGGTTGCATCACAGCCCCTGAACGAATTTTGTAAGAATTTCTCTCTCTTTCACTGCCTTTGTTTCACGGGTTTTGAAAAGTAATTTATTTTTATAATGGGGTTTAGCTGCTTTTCACGGCTGTGTTTATGCCGCTTTACACCCCCTTGACTCACTTACAGAGAGATATCAATACATAGGTTTTAAGATTCTTACTAGTCAGATATATTCTTGTGCGGTGAATAGGGGGTGTTGAGTCCAGTTCACTGAAAAAGGAATAGGTCTTGTCTCTTACATATTGGGTTTATGGAACGGTATCGGAGCTAATTTGAAACCCTTGTTTTATGCATCACCCCACCTCACCTTTCCCGTTCAGCAGCCATAGTGTGTTTTCTAAACGTGTGACTCTGTTCTGTTTTGTAATTCAGTTCAAGTGTAGCGGTTTTTACATTCCCTCTCTAAGTGATATCTTATGATAAGTGTCTTTTTCTGTGTGACTTATTTCACTTAGAATCGTCGTACCTAAATCCACTCATCGTGCTGCTACTAGCCTTATGACGTGGATTTCATGGCTGAGTGATATTCCATTGTACATGAGGACCACCACTTCTTTATCCATTTTTCTCTTTCCTAGGATATTTAAGGTGTAAAGAAGTGGGGGTTCTTGTCAACAGAGCAGCCCTAAACTTTGGGGTTCCTGTGTCTTGCTGATTTTTAGTTTTCCCAATTTATACGCCCATGAGTGGAAGTGCCCTATGCTCTCCAAGCTGTGTTTTTTAGATGTTTCAGAACACACCGTACACTTCTCCAGAGTGGCTGTTGGCAATTTACATCCCACCCATCAGCGTAGCAAGGCTCCCATTTCTCCATGGCCGGTCCTGCATTTCTGGTTTGGACACTTTTTTCCGCATGGCCCTTTTGCCCGCTGGGAAGCGAGACTTCTTTGGAGCGCTGATTGGCCTTTCCAGGTTGCTTGGTTGGCCAAAAAGGGCGTATGCGTTTTTTCCTGAATATATTCAGGAAAAAACGCATACGCCCTTTTTGGCCAAGGGCATCATTGTCCACGTTTTGCCGCTTTTCATGTGCTTTCAAGGCGATTCGAATCTACCTCCTGAAATCTGTTTCCTGCAATTCTGCCTTGCTTTCAAAGCCTCTTCGTTGCCTTCCCTTAATATATTTGTGGACGAGAGGTATCATTTAAAACTCTGCAGGTTTGTGAATTGCAGTGCCCCTGAGCTCCATTTTTCAACTCGCTTTTTTGGGAGCTGGCCGCAAAAGCGCAGGATTGCTTCAGGCCCTCTTCTGGTTCTGGGGGCAGGCTGAGCTTGTGCTTAATTCTTCTTCCTGATGGGAAAATAGAGTGACCTGTGCCTGTCCCAACCCCTAGAGCTAGTCTCTCATTGGTTCCCCCTCTTCCCGTTCATCCTCAGGACAAATTGCAACCTGTACGGAACAGGAGGTTAAAGGTGCTGATTCTCCAAGGAGGGAGATGGCTAGTAAATCGGCTGGAATGGCGAACCCGAGCAAAGGAGATGAGAAATGAGGTGCGTTTTAGCAACCTTTCCCGATCACACGGTGTACCATCTTCTGGGTTTCTCATGCCTGTTTTCGACGTAGGAAGATGCCCTTGAACCTGGAGATTTGGGACCCATGGGATGGGTACCATGCAGTATTACTTGAAAGGGTCTGCGTTGGCTCACCCAACCTCACCGAACCTCTCAGCCCCAAGAGTGTCCACCCTTATGTCTCAATCAGCTGTGGGTCTAGATATGGTCAATCCAGGTTGCATCACAGCCCCTGAACGAATTTTGTAAGAATTTCTCTCTCTTTCACTGCCTTTGTTTCACGGGTTTTGAAAAGTAATTTATTTTTATAATGGGGTTTAGCTGCTTTTCACGGCTGTGTTTATGCCGCTTTACACCCCCTTGACTCACTTACGGAGAGATATCAATACATAGGTTTGAAGATTCTTACTAGTCAGATATATCCTTGTGCGGTGAATAGGGGGTTTTGAGTCCAGTTCACTGAAAAAGGAATAGGTCTTGTCTCTTGCATATTGGGTTTATGGAATGGTATCTGAGCTAATTTGAAACCCTTGTTTTATGCATCACCCCACCTCACCTTTCCCGTTCAGCAGCCATAGTGTGTTTTCTAAACGTGTGACTCTGTTCTGTTTTGTAATTCAGTTCAAGTGTAGCGGTTTTTACATTCCCTCTCTAAGTGATATCTTATGATAAGTGTCTTTTTCTGTGTGACTTATTTCACTTAGAATCGTCGTACCTAAATCCACTCATCGTGCTGCTACTAGCCTTATGACGTGGATTTCATGGCTGAGTGATATTCCATTGTACATGAGGACCACCACTTCTTTATCCATTTTTCTCTTTCCTAGGATATTTAAGGTGTAAAGAAGTGGGGGTTCTTGTCAACAGAGCAGCCCTAAACTTTGGGGTGCCTGTGTCTTGCTGATTTTTAGTTTTCCCAATTTATACGCCCATGAGTGGAAGTGCCCTATGCTCTCCAAGCTGTGTTTTTTAGATGTTTCAGAACACACCGTACACTTCTCCAGAGTGGCTGTTGGCAATTTACATCCCACCCATCAGCGTAGCAAGGCTCCCATTTCTCCATGGCCGGTCCTGCATTTCTGGTTTGGACACTTTTTTCCGCATGGCCCTTTTGCCCGCTGGGAAGCGAGACTTCTTTGGAGCGCTGATTGGCCTTTCCAGGTTGCTTGGTTGGCCAAAAAGGGCGTATGCGTTTTTTCCTGAATATATTCAGGAAAAAACGCATACGCCCTTTTTGGCCAAGGGCATCATTGTCCACGTTTTGCCGCTTTTCATGTGCTTTCAAGGCGATTCGAATCTACCTCCTGAAATCTGTTTCCTGCAATTCTGCCTTGCTTTCAAAGCCTCTTCGTTGCCTTCCCTTAATATATTTGTGGACGAGAGGTATCATTTAAAACTCTGCAGGTTTGTGAATTGCAGTGCCCCTGAGCTCCATTTTTCAACTCGCTTTTTTGGGAGCTGGCCGCAAAAGCGCAGGATTGCTTCAGGCCCTCTTCTGGTTCTGGGGGGCAGGCTGAGCTTGTGCTTAATTCTTCTTCCTGATGGGAAAATAGAGTGACCTGTGCCTGTCCCAACCCCTAGAGCTAGTCTCTCATTGGTTCCCCCTCTTCCGGTTCATCCTCAGGACAAATTGCAACCTGTACGGAACAGGAGGTTAAAGGTGCTGATTCTCCAAGGAGGGAGATGGCTAGTTAATCGGCTGGAATGGCGAACCCGAGCAAAGGAGATGAGAAATGAGGTGCGTTTTAGAAACCTTTCCCGATCACACGGTGTACCATCTTCTGGGTTTCTCATGCCTGTTTTCGACGTAGGAAGATGCCCTTGAACCTAGAGATTTGGGACCCATGGGATGGGTACCATGCAGTATTACTTGAAAGGGTCTGCGTTGGCTCACCCAACCTCACCGAACCTCTCAGCCCCAAGAGTGTCCACCCTTATGTCTCAATCAGCTGTGGGTCTAGATATGGTCAATCCAGGTTGCATCACAGCCCCTGAACGAATTTTGTAAGAATTTCTCTCTCTTTCACTGTCTTTGTTTCACGGGTATTGAAAAGTCATTTATTTTTATAATGGGGTTTAGCTGCTTTTCACGGCTGTGTTTATGCCGCTTTACACCCACTTGACTCACTTACAGAGAGATATCAATACATAGGTTTGAAGATTCTTACTAGTCAGATATATCCTTGTGCGGTGAATAGGGGGTGTTGAGTCCAGTTCACTGAAAAAGGAATAGGTCTTGTCTCTTGCATATTGGGTTTATGGAACGGTATCTGAGCTAATTTGAAACCCTTGTTTTATGCATCACCCCACCTCACCTTTCCCGTTCAGCAGCCATAGTGTGTTTTCTAAACGTGTGACTCTGTTCTGTTTTGTAATTCAGTTCAAGTGTAGCGGTTTTTACATTCCCTCTCTAAGTGATATCTTATGATAAGTGTCTTTTTCTGTGTGACTTATTTCACTTAGAATCGTCGTACCTAAATCCACTCATCGTGCTGCTACTAGCCTTATGACGTGGATTTCATGGCTGAGTGATATTCCATTGTACATGAGGACCACCACTTCTTTATCCATTTTTCTCTTTCCTAGGATATTTAAGGTGTAAAGAAGTGGGGGTTCTTGTCAACAGAGCAGCCCTAAACTTTGGGGTGCCTGTGTCTTGCTGATTTTTAGTTTTCCCAATTTATACGCCCATGAGTGGAAGTGCCCTATGCTCTCCAAGCTGTGTTTTTTAGATGTTTCAGAACACACCGTACACTTCTCCAGAGTGGCTGTTGGCAATTTACATCCCACCCATCAGCGTAGCAAGGCTCCCATTTCTCCATGGCCGGTCCTGCATTTCTGGTTTGGACACTTTTTTCCGCATGGCCCTTTTGCCCGCTGGGAAGCGAGACTTCTTTGGAGCGCTGATTGGCCTTTCCAGGTTGCTTGGTTGGCCAAAAAGGGCGTATGCGTTTTTTCCTGAATATATTCAGGAAAAAACGTATACGCCCTTTTTGGCCAAGGGCATCATTGTCCACGTTTTGCCGCTTTTCATGTGCTTTCAAGGCGATTCGAATCTACCTCCTGAAATCTGTTTCCTGCAATTCTGCCTTGCTTTCAAAGCCTCTTCGTTGCCTTCCCTTAATATATTTGTGGACGAGAGGTATCATTTAAAACTCTGCAGGTTTGTGAATTGCAGTGCCCCTGAGCTCCATTTTTCAACTCGCTTTTTTGGGAGCTGGCCGCAAAAGCGCAGGATTGCTTCAGGCCCTCTTCTGGTTCTGGGGGGCAGGCTGAGCTTGTGCTTAATTCTTCTTCCTGATGGGAAAATAGAGTGACCTGTGCCTGTCCCAACCCCTAGAGCTAGTCTCTCATTGGTTCCCCCTCTTCCCGTTCATCCTCAGGACAAATTGCAACCTGTACGGAACAGGAGGTTAAAGGTGCTGATTCTCCAAGGAGGGAGATGGCTAGTAAATCGGCTGGAATGGCGAACCCGAGCAAAGGAGATGAGAAATGAGGTGCGTTTTAGAAACCTTTCCCGATCACACGGTGTACCATCTTCTGGGTTTCTCATGCCTGTTTTCGACGTAGGAAGATGCCCTTGAACCTGGAGATTTGGGACCCATGGGATGGGTACCATGCAGTATTACTTGAAAGGGTCTGCGTTGGCTCACCCAACCTCACCGAACCTCTCAGCCCCAAGAGTGTCCACCCTTATGTCTCAATCAGCTGTGGGTCTAGATATGGTCAATCCAGGTTGCATCACAGCCCCTGAACGAATTTTGTAAGAATTTCTCTCTCTTTCACTGTCTTTGTTTCACGGGTTTTGAAAAGTAATTTATTTTTATAATGGGGTTTAGCTGCTTTTCACGGCTGTGTTTATGCCGCTTTACACCCCCTTGACTCACTTACGGAGAGATATCAATACATAGGTTTGAAGATTCTTACTAGTCAGATATATTCTTGTGCGGTGAATAGGGGGTGTTGAGTCCAGTTCACTGAAAAAGGAATAGGTCTTGTCTCTTACATATTGGGTTTATGGAACGGTATCGGAGCTAATTTGAAACCCTTGTTTTATGCATCACCCCACCTCACCTTTCCCGTTCAGCAGCCATAGTGTGTTTTCTGAACGTGTGACTCTGTTCTGTTTTCTAATTCAGTTCAAGTGTAGCGGTTTTTACATTCCCTCTCTAAGTGATATCTTATGATAAGTGTCTTTTTCTGTGTGACTTATTTCACTTAGAATCGTCGTACCTAAATCCACTCATCGTGCTGCTACTAGCCTTATGACGTGGATTTCATGGCTGAGTGATATTCCATTGTACATGAGGACCACAACTTCTTTATCCATTTTTCTCTTTCCTAGGATATTTAAGGTGTAATGAAGTGGGGGTTCTTGTCAACAGAGCAGCCCTAAACTGTGGGGTGCCTGTGTCTTGCTGATTTTTAGTTTTCCCAATTTATACGCCCATGAGTGGAAGTGCCCTATGCTCTCCAAGCTGTGTTTTTTAGATGTTTCAGAACACACCGTACACTTCTCCAGAGTGGCTGTTGGCAATTTACATCCCACCCATCAGCGTAGCAAGGCTCCCATTTCTCCATGGCCGGTCCTGCATTTCTGGTTTGGACACTTTTTTCCGCATGGCCCTTTTGCCCGCTGGGAAGCGAGACTTCTTTGGAGCGCTGATTGGCCTTTCCAGGTTGCTTGGTTGGCCAAAAAGGGCGTATGCGTTTTTTCCTGAATATATTCAGGAAAAAACGCATACGCCCTTTTTGGCCAAGGGCATCATTGTCCACGTTTTGCCGCTTTTCATGTGCTTTCAAGGCGATTCGAATCTACCTCCTGAAATCTGTTTCCTGCAATTCTGCCTTGCTTTCAAAGCCTCTTCGTTGCCTTCCCTTAATATATTTGTGGACGAGAGGTATCATTTAAAACTCTGCAGGTTTGTGAATTGCAGTGTCCCTGAGCTACATTTTTCAACTCGCTTTTTTGGGAGCTGGCCGCAAAAGCGCAGGATTGCTTCAGGCCCTCTTCTGGTTCCTGGGGGCAGGCTGAGCTTGTGCTTAATTCTTCTTCCTGATGGGAAAACAGAGTGACCTGTGCCTGTCCCAACACCTAGAGCTAGTCTCTAATTGGTTCCCCCTCTTCCCGTTCATCCTCAGGACTAATTGCAACCTGTACGGAACAGGAGGTTAAAGGTGCTGATTCTCCAAGGAGGGAGATGGCTAGTAAATCGGCTGGAATGGCGAACCCGAGCAAAGGAGATGAGAAATGAGGTGCGTTTTAGAAACCTTTCCCGATCACACGGTGTACCATCTTCTGGGTTTCTCATGCCTGTTTTCGACGTAGGAAGATGCACTTGAACCTGGAGATTTGGGACCCATGGGATGGGTACCATGCAGTATTACTTGAAAGGGTCTGCGTTGGCTCACCCAACCTCACCGAACCTCTCAGCCCCAAGAGTGTCCACCCTTATGTCTCAATCAGCTGTGGGTCTAGATATGGTCAATCCAGGTTGCATCACAGCCCCTGAACGAATTTTGTAAGAATTTCTCTCTCTTTCACTGCCTTTGTTTCACGGGTTTTGAAAAGTAATTTATTTTTATAATGGGGTTTAGCTGCTTTTCACGGCTGTGTTTATGCCGCTTTACACCCCCTTGACTCACTTACAGAGAGATATCAATACATAGGTTTGAAGATTCTTACTAGTCAGATATATTCTTGTGCGGTGAATAGGGGGTGTTGAGTCCAGTTCACTGAAAAAGGAATAGGTCTTGTCTCTTACATATTGGGTTTATGGAACGGTATCGGAGCTAATTTGAAACCCTTGTTTTATGCATCACCCCACCTCACCTTTCCCGTTCAGCAGCCATAGTGTGTTTTCTAAACGTGTGACTCTGTTCTGTTTTGTAATTCAGTTCAAGTGTAGGCGGTTTTTACATTCCCTCTCTAAGTGATATCTTATGATAAGTGTCTTTTTCTGTGTGACTTATTTCACTTAGAATCGTCGTACCTAAATCCACTCATCGTGCTGCTACTAGCCTTATGACGTGGATTTCATGGCTGAGTGATATTCCATTGTACATGAGGACCACAACTTCTTTATCCATTTTTCTCTTTCCTAGGATATTTAAGGTGTAATGAAGTGGGGGTTCTTGTCAACAGAGCAGCCCTAAACTGTGGGGTGCCTGTGTCTTGCTGATTTTTAGTTTTCCCAATTTATACGCCCATGAGTGGAAGTGCCCTATGCTCTCCAAGCTGTGTTTTTTAGATGTTTCAGAACACACCGTACACTTCTCCAGAGTGGCTGTTGGCAATTTACATCCCACCCATCAGCGTAGCAAGGCTCCCATTTCTCCATGGCCGGTCCTGCATTTCTGGTTTGGACACTTTTTTCCGCATGGCCCTTTTGCCCGCTGGGAAGCGAGACTTCTTTGGAGCGCTGATTGGCCTTTCCAGGTTGCTTGGTTGGCCAAAAAGGGCGTATGCGTTTTTTCCTGAATATATTCAGGAAAAAACGCATACGCCCTTTTTGGCCAAGGGCATCATTGTCCACGTTTTGCCGCTTTTCATGTGCTTTCAAGGCGATTCGAATCTACCTCCTGAAATCTGTTTCCTGCAATTCTGCCTTGCTTTCAAAGCCTCTTCGTTGCCTTCCCTTAATATATTTGTGGACGAGAGGTATCATTTAAAACTCTGCAGGTTTGTGAATTGCAGTGCCCCTGAGCTCCATTTTTCAACTCGCTTTTTTGGGAGCTGGCCGCAAAAGCGCAGGATTGCTTCAGGCCCTCTTCTGGTTCTGGGGGGCAGGCTGAGCTTGTGCTTAATTCTTCTTCCTGATGGGAAAATAGAGTGACCTGTGCCTGTCCCAACACCTAGAGCTAGTCTCTCATTGGTTCCCCCTCTTCCCGTTCATCCTCAGGACAAATTGCAACCTGTACGGAACAGGAGGTTAAAGGTGCTGATTCTCCAAGGAGGGAGATGGCTAGTAAATCGGCTGGAATGGCGAACCCGAGCAAAGGAGATGAGAAATGAGGTGCGTTTTAGAAACCTTTCCCGATCACACGGTGTACCATCTTCTGGGTTTCTCATGCCTGTTTTCGACGTAGGAAGATGCCCTTGAACCTGGAGATTTGGGACCCATGGGATGGGTACCATGCAGTACTACTTGAAAGGGTCTGCGTTGGCTCACCCAACCTCACCGAACCTCTCAGCCCCAAGAGTGTCCACCCTTATGTCTCAATCAGCTGTGGGTCTAGATATGGTCAATCCAGGTTGCATCACAGCCCCTGAACGAATTTTGTAAGAATTTCTCTCTCTTTCACTGTCTTTGTTTCACGGGTTTTGAAAAGTAATTTATTTTTATAATGGGGTTTAGCTGCTTTTCACGGCTGTGTTTATGCCGCTTTACACCCCCTTGACTCACTTACAGAGAGATATCAATACATAGGTTTGAAGATTCTTACTAGTCAGATATATTCTTGTGCGGTGAATAGGGGGTGTTGAGTCCAGTTCACTGAAAAAGGAATAGGTCTTGTCTCTTACATATTGGGTTTATGGAACGGTATCGGAGCTAATTTGAAACCCTTGTTTTATGCATCACCCCACCTCACCTTTCCCGTTCAGCAGCCATAGTGTGTTTTCTAAACGTGTGACTCTGTTCTGTTTTGTAATTCAGTTCAAGTGTAGCGGTTTTTACATTCCCTCTCTAAGTGATATCTTATGATAAGTGTCTTTTTCTGTGTGACTTATTTCACTTAGAATCGTCGTACCTAAATCCACTCATCGTGCTGCTACTAGCCTTATGACGTGGATTTCATGGCTGAGTGATATTCCATTGTACATGAGGACCACAACTTCTTTATCCATTTTTCGCTTTCCTAGGATATTTAAGGTGTAATGAAGTGGGGGTTCTTGTCAACAGAGCAGCCCTAAACTGTGGGGTGCCTGTGTCTTGCTGATTTTTAGTTTTCCCAATTTATACGCCCATGAGTGGAAGTGCCCTATGCTCTCCAAGCTGTGTTTTTTAGATGTTTCAGAACACACCGTACACTTCTCCAGAGTGGCTGTTGGCAATTTACATCCCACCCATCAGCGTAGCAAGGCTCCCATTTCTCCATGGCCGGTCCTGCATTTCTGGTTTGGACACTTTTTTCCGCATGGCCCTTTTGCCCGCTGGGAAGCGAGACTTCTTTGGAGCGCTGATTGGCCTTTCCAGGTTGCTTGGTTGGCCAAAAAGGGCGTATGCGTTTTTTCCTGAATATATTCAGGAAAAAACGCATACGCCCTTTTTGGCCAAGGGCATCATTGTCCACGTTTTGCCGCTTTTCATGTGCTTTCAAGGCGATTCGAATCTACCTCCTGAAATCTGTTTCCTGCAATTCTGCCTTGCTTTCAAAGCCTCTTCGTTGCCTTCCCTTAATATATTTGTGGAAGAGAGGTATCATTTAAAACTCTGCAGGTTTGTGAATTGCAGTGTCCCTGAGCTACATTTTTCAACTCGCTTTTTTGGGAGCTGGCCGCAAAAGCGCAGGATTGCTTCAGGCCCTCTTCTGGTTCCTGGGGGCAGGCTGAGCTTGTGCTTAATTCTTCTTCCTGATGGGAAAATAGAGTGACCTGTGCCTGTCCCAACACCTAGAGCTAGTCTCTCATTGGTTCCCCCTCTTCCCGTTCATCCTCAGGACAAATTGCAACCTGTACGGAACAGGAGGTTAAAGGTGCTGATTCTCCAAGGAGGGAGATGGCTAGTAAATCGGCTGGAATGGCGAACCCGAGCAAAGGAGATGAGAAATGAGGTGCGTTTTAGAAACCTTTCCCGATCACACGGTGTACCATCTTCTGGGTTTCTCATGCCTGTTTTCGACGTAGGAAGATGCCCTTGAACCTGGAGATTTGGGACCCATGGGATGGGTACCATGCAGTATTACTTGAAAGGGTCTGCGTTGGCTCACCCAACCTCACCGAACCTCTCAGCCCCAAGAGTGTCCACCCTTATGTCTCAATCAGCTGTGGGTCTAGATATGGTCAATCCAGGTTGCATCACAGCCCCTGAACGAATTTTGTAAGAATTTCTCTCTCTTTCACTGCCTTTGTTTCACGGGTTTTGAAAAGTAATTTATTTTTATAATGGGGTTTAGCTGCTTTTCACGGCTGTGTTTATGCCGCTTTACACCCCCTTGACTCACTTACAGAGAGATATCAATACATAGGTTTGAAGATTCTTACTAGTCAGATATATTCTTGTGCGGTGAATAGGGGGTGTTGAGTCCAGTTCACTGAAAAAGGAATAGGTCTTTTCTCTTACATATTGGGTTTATGGAACGGTATCTGAGCTAATTTGAAACCCTTGTTTTATGCATCACCCCACCTCACCTTTCCCGTTCAGCAGCCATAGTGTGTTTTCTGAACGTGTGACTCTGTTCTGTTTTGTAATTCAGTTCAAGTGTAGCGGTTTTTACATTCCCTCTCTAAGTGATATCTTATGATAAGTGTCTTTTTCTGTGTGACTTATTTCACTTAGAATCGTCGTACCTAAATCCACTCATCGTGCTGCTACTAGCCTTATGACGTGGATTTCATGGCTGAGTGATATTCCATTGTACATGAGGACCACCACTTCTTTATCCATTTTTCTCTTTCCTAGGATATTTAAGGTGTAATGAAGTGGGGGTTCTTGTCAACAGAGCAGCCCTAAACTTTGGGGTGCCTGTGTCTTGCTGATTTTTAGTTTTCCCAATTTATACGCCCATGAGTGGAAGTGCCCTATGCTCTCCAAGCTGTGTTTTTTAGATGTTTCAGAACACACCGTACACTTCTCCAGAGTGGCTGTTGGCAATTTACATCCCACCCATCAGCGTAGCAATGCTCCCATTTTTCCATGGCCGGTCCTGCATTTCTGGTTTGGACACTTTTTTCCGCATGGCCCTTTTGCCCGCTGGGAAGCGAGACTTCTTTGGAGCGCTGATTGGCCTTTCCAGGTTGCTTGGTTGGCCAAAAAGGGCGTATGCGTTTTTTCCTGAATATATTCAGGAAAAAACGCATACGCCCTTTTTGGCCAAGGGCATCATTGTCCACGTTTTGCCGCTTTTCATGTGCTTTCAAGGCGATTCGAATCTACCTCCTGAAATCTGTTTCCTGCAATTCTGCCTTGCTTTCAAAGCCTCTTCGTTGCCTTCCCTTAATATATTTGTGGACGAGAGGTATCATTTAAAACTCTGCAGGTTTGTGAATTGCAGTGCCCCTGAGCTCCATTTTTCAACTCGCTTTTTTGGGAGCTGGCCGCAAAAGCGCAGGATTGCTTCAGGCCCTCTTCTGGTTCTGGGGGGCAGGCTGAGCTTGTGCTTAATTCTTCTTCCTGATGGGAAAATAGAGTGACCTGTGCCTGTCCCAACACCTAGAGCTAGTCTCTCATTGGTTCCCCCTCTTCCCGTTCATCCTCAGGACAAATTGCAACCTGTACGGAACAGGAGGTTAAAGGTGCTGATTCTCCAAGGAGGGAGATGGCTAGTAAATCGGCTGGAATGGCGAACCCGAGCAAAGGAGATGAGAAATGAGGTGCGTTTTAGAAACCTTTCCCGATCACACGGTGTACCATCTTCTGGGTTTCTCATGCCTGTTTTCGACGTAGGAAGATGCCCTTGAACCTGGAGATTTGGGACCCATGGGATGGGTACCATGCAGTATTACTTGAAAGGGTCTGCGTTGGCTCACCCAACCTCACCGAACCTCTCAGCCCCAAGAGTGTCCACCCTTATGTCTCAATCAGCTGTGGGTCTAGATATGGTCAATCCAGGTTGCATCACAGCCCCTGAACGAATTTTGCAAGAATTTCTCTCTCTTTCACTGCCTTTGTTTCACGGGTTTTGAAAAGTAATTTATTTTTATAATGGGGTTTAGCTGCTTTTCACGGCTGTGTTTATGCCGCTTTACACCCCCTTGACTCACTTACAGAGAGATATCAATACATAGGTTTGAAGATTCTTACTAGTCAGATATATTCTTGTGCGGTGAATAGGGGGTGTTGAGTCCAGTTCACTGAAAAAGGAATAGGTCTTGTCTCTTACATATTGGGTTTATGGAACGGTATCGGAGCTAATTTGAAACCCTTGTTTTATGCATCACCCCACCTCACCTTTCCCGTTCAGCAGCCATAGTGTGTTTTCTAAACGTGTGACTCTGTTCTGTTTTGTAATTCAGTTCAAGTGTAGGCGGTTTTTACATTCCCTCTCTAAGTGATATCTTATGATAAGTGTCTTTTTCTGTGTGACTTATTTCACTTAGAATCATCGTACCTAAATCCACTCATCGTGCTGCTACTAGCCTTATGACGTGGATTTCATGGCTGAGTGATATTCCATTGTACATGAGGACCACAACTTCTTTATCCATTTTTCTCTTTCCTAGGATATTTAAGGTGTAATGAAGTGGGGGTTCTTGTCAACAGAGCAGCCCTAAACTGTGGGGTGCCTGTGTCTTGCTGATTTTTAGTTTTCCCAATTTATACGCCCATGAGTGGAAGTGCCCTATGCTCTCCAAGCTGTGTTTTTTAGATGTTTCAGAACACACCGTACACTTCTCCAGAGTGGCTGTTGGCAATTTACATCCCACCCATCAGCGTAGCAAGGCTCCCATTTCTCCATGGCCGGTCCTGCATTTCTGGTTTGGACACTTTTTTCCGCATGGCCCTTTTGCCCGCTGGGAAGCGAGACTTCTTTGGAGCGCTGATTGGCCTTTCCAGGTTGCTTGGTTGGCCAAAAAGGGCGTATGCGTTTTTTCCTGAATATATTCAGGAAAAAACGCATACGCCCTTTTTGGCCAAGGGCATCATTGTCCACGTTTTGCCGCTTTTCATGTGCTTTCAAGGCGATTCGAATCTACCTCCTGAAATCTGTTTCCTGCAATTCTGCCTTGCTTTCAAAGCCTCTTCGTTGCCTTCCCTTAATATATTTGTGGACGAGAGGTATCATTTAAAACTCTGCAGGTTTGTGAATTGCAGTGCCCCTGAGCTCCATTTTTCAACTCGCTTTTTTGGGAGCTGGCCGCAAAAGCGCAGGATTGCTTCAGGCCCTCTTCTGGTTCTGGGGGGCAGGCTGAGCTTGTGCTTAATTCTTCTTCCTGATGGGAAAATAGAGTGACCTGTGCCTGTCCCAACCCCTAGAGCTAGTCTCTCATTGGTTCCCCCTCTTGCGGTTCATCCTCAGGACAAATTGCAACCTGTACGGAACAGGAGGTTAAAGGTGCTGATTCTCCAAGGAGGGAGATGGCTAGTAAATCGGCTGGAATGGCGAACCCGAGCAAAGGAGATGAGAAATGAGGTGCGTTTTAGAAACCTTTCCCGATCACACGGTGTACCATCTTCTGGGTTTCTCATGCCTGTTTTCGACGTAGGAAGATGCCCTTGAACCTGGAGATTTGGGACCCATGGGATGGGTACCATGCAGTATTACTTGAAAGGGTCTGCGTTGGCTCACCCAACCTCACCGAACCTCTCAGCCCCAAGAGTGTCCACCCTTATGTCTCAATCAGCTGTGGGTCTAGATATGGTCAATCCAGGTTGCATCACAGCCCCTGAACGAATTTTGTAAGAATTTCTCTCTCTTTCACTGCCTTTGTTTCACGGGTTTTGAAAAGTAATTTATTTTTATAATGGGGTTTAGCTGCTTTTCACGGCTGTGTTTATGCCGCTTTACACCCCCTTGACTCACTTACGGAGAGATATCAATACATAGGTTTGAAGATTCTTACTAGTCAGATATATTCTTGTGCGGTGAATAGGGGGTGTTGAGTCCAGTTCACTGAAAAAGGAATAGGTCTTGTCTCTTACTTATTGGGTTTATGGAACGGTATCGGAGCTAATTTGAAACCCTTGTTTTATGCATCACCCCACCTCACCTTTCCCGTTCAGCAGCCATAGTGTGTTTTCTAAACGTGTGACTCTGTTCTGTTTTGTAATTCAGTTCAAGTGTAGCGGTTTTTACATTCCCTCTCTAAGTGATATCTTATGATAAGTGTCTTTTTCTGTGTGACTTATTTCACTTAGAATCGTCGTACCTAAACCCACTCATCGTGCTGCTACTAGCCTTATGACGTGGATTTCATGGCTGAGTGATATTCCATTGTACATGAGGACCACAACTTCTTTATCCATTTTTCTCTTTCCTAGGATATTTAAGGTGTAATGAAGTGGGGGTTCTTGTCAACAGAGCAGCCCTAAACTGTGGGGTGCCTGTGTCTTGCTGATTTTTAGTTTTCCCAATTTATACGCCCATGAGTGGAAGTGCCCTATGCTCTCCAAGCTGTGTTTTTTAGATGTTTCAGAACACACCGTACACTTCTCCAGAGTGGCTGTTGGCAATTTACATCCCACCCATCAGCGTAGCAAGGCTCCCATTTCTCCATGGCCGGTCCTGCATTTCTGGTTTGGACACTTTTTTCCGCATGGCCCTTTTGCCCGCTGGGAAGCGAGACTTCTTTGGAGCGCTGATTGGCCTTTCCAGGTTGCTTGGTTGGCCAAAAAGGGCGTATGCGTTTTTTCCTGAATATATTCAGGAAAAAACGCATACGCCCTTTTTGGCCAAGGGCATCATTGTCCACGTTTTGCCGCTTTTCATGTGCTTTCAAGGCGATTCGAATCTACCTCCTGAAATCTGTTTCCTGCAATTCTGCCTTGCTTTCAAAGCCTCTTCGTTGCCTTCCCTTAATATATTTGTGGAAGAGAGGTATCATTTAAAACTCTGCAGGTTTGTGAATTGCAGTGTCCCTGAGCTACATTTTTCAACTCGCTTTTTTGGGAGCTGGCCGCAAAAGCGCAGGATTGCTTCAGGCCCTCTTCTGGTTCCTGGGGGCAGGCTGAGCTTGTGCTTAATTCTTCTTCCTGATGGGAAAATAGAGTGACCTGTGCCTGTCCCAACACCTAGAGCTAGTCTCTCATTGGTTCCCCCTCTTCCCGTTCATCCTCAGGACAAATTGCAACCTGTACGGAACAGGAGGTTAAAGGTGCTGATTCTCCAAGGAGGGAGATGGCTAGTAAATCGGCTGGAATGGCGAACCCGAGCAAAGGAGATGAGAAATGAGGTGCGTTTTAGAAACCTTTCCCGATCACACGGTGTACCATCTTCTGGGTTTCTCATGCCTGTTTTCGACGTAGGAAGATGCCCTTGAACCTGGAGATTTGGGACCCATGGGATGGGTACCATGCAGTATTACTTGAAAGGGTCTGCGTTGGCTCACCCAACCTCACCGAACCTCTCAGCCCCAAGAGTGTCCACCCTTATGTCTCAATCAGCTGTGGGTCTAGATATGGTCAATCCAGGTTGCATCACAGCCCCTGAACGAATTTTGTAAGAATTTCTCTCTCTTTCACTGCCTTTGTTTCACGGGTTTTGAAAAGTAATTTATTTTTATAATGGGGTTTAGCTGCTTTTCACGGCTGTGTTTATGCCGCTTTACACCCCCTTGACTCACTTACAGAGAGATATCAATACATAGGTTTGAAGATTCTTACTAGTCAGATATATTCTTGTGCGGTGAATAGGGGGTGTTGAGTCCAGTTCACTGAAAAAGGAATAGGTCTTGTCTCTTACATATTGGGTTTATGGAACGGTATCGGAGCTAATTTGAAACCCTTGTTTTATGCATCACCCCACCTCACCTTTCCCGTTCAGCAGCCATAGTGTGTTTTCTAAACGTGTGACTCTGTTCTGTTTTGTAATTCAGTTCAAGTGTAGCGGTTTTTACATTCCCTCTCTAAGTGATATCTTATGATAAGTGTCTTTTTCTGTGTGACTTATTTCACTTAGAATCGTCGTACCTAAATCCACTCATCGTGCTGCTACTAGCCTTATGACGTGGATTTCATGGCTGAGTGATATTCCATTGTACATGAGGACCACCACTTCTTTATCCATTTTTCGCTTTCCTAGGATATTTAAGGTGTAATGAAGTGGGGGTTCTTGTCAACAGAGCAGCCCTAAACTGTGGGGTGCCTGTGTCTTGCTGATTTTTAGTTTTCCCAATTTATACGCCCATGAGTGGAAGTGCCCTATGCTCTCCAAGCTGTGTTTTTTAGATGTTTCAGAACACACCGTACACTTCTCCAGAGTGGCTGTTGGCAATTTACATCCCACCCATCAGCGTAGCAAGGCTCCCATTTCTCCATGGCCGGTCCTGCATTTCTGGTTTGGACACTTTTTTCCGCATGGCCCTTTTGCCCGCTGGGAAGCGAGACTTCTTTGGAGCGCTGATTGGCCTTTCCAGGTTGCTTGGTTGGCCAAAAAGGGCGTATGCGTTTTTTCCTGAATATATTCAGGAAAAAACGCATACGCCCTTTTTGGCCAAGGGCATCATTGTCCACGTTTTGCCGCTTTTCATGTGCTTTCAAGGCGATTCGAATCTACCTCCTGAAATCTGTTTCCTGCAATTCTGCCTTGCTTTCAAAGCCTCTTCGTTGCCTTCCCTTAATATATTTGTGGAAGAGAGGTATCATTTAAAACTCTGCAGGTTTGTGAATTGCAGTGTCCCTGAGCTACATTTTTCAACTCGCTTTTTTGGGAGCTGGCCGCAAAAGCGCAGGATTGCTTCAGGCCCTCTTCTGGTTCCTGGGGGCAGGCTGAGCTTGTGCTTAATTCTTCTTCCTGATGGGAAAATAGAGTGACCTGTGCCTGTCCAAACCCCTAGAGCTAGTCTCTCATTGGTTCCCCCTCTTCCCCTTCATCCTCAGGACAAATTGCAACCTGTACGGAACAGGAGGTTAAAGGTGCTGATTCTCCAAGGAGGGAGATGGCTAGTAAATCGGCTGGAATGGCGAACCCGAGCAAAGGAGATGAGAAATGAGGTGCGTTTTAGAAACCTTTCCCGATCACACGGTGTACCATCTTCTGGGTTTCTCATGCCTGTTTTCGACGTAGGAAGATGCCCTTGAACCTGGAGATTTGGGACCCATGGGATGGGTACCATGCAGTATTACTTGAAAGGGTCTGCGTTGGCTCACCCAACCTCACCGAACCTCTCAGCCCCAAGAGTGTCCACCCTTATGTCTCAATCAGCTGTGGGTCTAGATATGGTCAATCCAGGTTGCATCACAGCCCCTGAACGAATTTTGTAAGAATTTCTCTCTCTTTCACTGCCTTTGTTTCACGGGTTTTGAAAAGTAATTTATTTTTATAATGGGGTTTAGCTGCTTTTCACGGCTGTGTTTATGCCGCTTTACACCCCCTTGACTCACTTACAGAGAGATATCAATACATAGGTTTGAAGATTCTTACTAGTCAGATATATTCTTGTGCGGTGAATAGGGGGTGTTGAGTCCAGTTCACTGAAAAAGGAATAGGTCTTGTCTCTTACATATTGGGTTTATGGAACGGTATCTGAGCTAATTTGAAACCCTTGTTTTATGCATCACCCCACCTCACCTTTCCCGTTCAGCAGCCATAGTGTGTTTTCTGAACGTGTGACTCTGTTCTGTTTTGTAATTCAGTTCAAGTGTAGCGGTTTTTACATTCCCTCTCTAAGTGATATCTTATGATAAGTGTCTTTTTCTGTGTGACTTATTTCACTTAGAATCGTCGTACCTAAATCCACTCATCGTGCTGCTACTAGCCTTATGACGTGGATTTCATGGCTGAGTGATATTCCATTGTACATGAGGACCACCACTTCTTTATCCATTTTTCTCTTTCCTAGGATATTTAAGGTGTAATGAAGTGGGGGTTCTTGTCAACAGAGCAGCCCTAAACTTTGGGGTGCCTGTGTCTTGCTGATTTTTAGTTTTCCCAATTTATACGCCCATGAGTGGAAGTGCCCTATGCTCTCCAAGCTGTGTTTTTTAGATGTTTCAGAACACACCGTACACTTCTCCAGAGTGGCTGTTGGCAATTTACATCCCACCCATCAGCGTAGCAATGCTCCCATTTTTCCATGGCCGGTCCTGCATTTCTGGTTTGGACACTTTTTTCCGCATGGCCCTTTTGCCCGCTGGGAAGCGAGACTTCTTTGGAGCGCTGATTGGCCTTTCCAGGTTGCTTGGTTGGCCAAAAAGGGCGTATGCATTTTTTCCTGAATATATTCAGGAAAAAACGCATACGCCCTTTTTGGCCAAGGGCATCATTGTCCACGTTTTGCCGCTTTTCATGTGCTTTCAAGGCGATTCGAATCTACCTCCTGAAATCTGTTTCCTGCAATTCTGCCTTGCTTTCAAAGCCTCTTCGTTGCCTTCCCTTAATATATTTGTGGACGAGAGGTATCATTTAAAACTCTGCAGGTTTGTGAATTGCAGTGTCCCTGAGCTCCATTTTTCAACTCGCTTTTTTGGGAGCTGGCCGCAAAAGCGCAGGATTGCTTCAGGCCCTCTTCTGGTTCTGGGGGGCAGGCTGAGCTTGTGCTTAATTCTTCTTCCTGATGGGAAAATAGAGTGACCTGTGCCTGTCCCAACACCTAGAGCTAGTCTCTCATTGGTTCCCCCTCTTCCCGTTCATCCTCAGGACAAATTGCAACCTGTACGGAACAGGAGGTTAAAGGTGCTGATTCTCCAAGGAGGGAGATGGCTAGTAAATCGGCTGGAATGGCGAACCCGAGCAAAGGAGATGAGAAATGAGGTGCGTTTTAGAAACCTTTCCCGATCACACGGTGTACCATCTTCTGGGTTTCTCATGCCTGTTTTCGACGTAGGAAGATGCCCTTGAACCTGGAGATTTGGGACCCATGGGATGGGTACCATGCAGTATTACTTGAAAGGGTCTGCGTTGGCTCACCCAACCTCACCGAACCTCTCAGCCCCAAGAGTGTCCACCCTTATGTCTCAATCAGCTGTGGGTCTAGATATGGTCAATCCAGGTTGCATCACAGCCCCTGAACGAATTTTGTAAGAATTTCTCTCTCTTTCACTGCCTTTGTTTCACGGGTTTTGAAAAGTAATTTATTTTTATAATGGGGTTTAGCTGCTTTTCACGGCTGTGTTTATGCCGCTTTACACCCCCTTGACTCACTTACAGAGAGATATCAATACATAGGTTTGAAGATTCTTACTAGTCAGATATATTCTTGTGCGGTGAATAGGGGGTGTTGAGTCCAGTTCACTGAAAAAGGAATAGGTCTTGTCTCTTACATATTGGGTTTATGGAACGGTATCGGAGCTAATTTGAAACCCTTGTTTTATGCATCACCCCACCTCACCTTTCCCGTTCAGCAGCCATAGTGTGTTTTCTAAACGTGTGACTCTGTTCTGTTTTGTAATTCAGTTCAAGTGTAGCGGTTTTTACATTCCCTCTCTAAGTGATATCTTATGATAAGTGTCTTTTTCTGTGTGACTTATTTCACTTAGAATCGTCGTACCTAAATCCACTCATCGTGCTGCTACTAGCCTTATGACGTGGATTTCATGGCTGAGTGATATTCCATTGTACATGAGGACCACAACTTCTTTATCCATTTTTCTCTTTCCTAGGATATTTAAGGTGTAATGAAGTGGGGGTTCTTGTCAACAGAGCAGCCCTAAACTGTGGGGTGCCTGTGTCTTGCTGATTTTTAGTTTTCCCAATTTATACGCCCATGAGTGGAAGTGCCCTATGCTCTCCAAGCTGTGTTTTTTAGATGTTTCAGAACACACCGTACACTTCTCCAGAGTGGCTGTTGGCAATTTACATCCCACCCATCAGCGTAGCAAGGCTCCCATTTCTCCATGGCCGGTCCTGCATTTCTGGTTTGGACACTTTTTTCCGCATGGCCCTTTTGCCCGCTGGGAAGCGAGACTTCTTTGGAGCGCTGATTGGCCTTTCCAGGTTGCTTGGTTGGCCAAAAAGGGCGTATGCGTTTTTTCCTGAATATATTCAGGAAAAAACGCATACGCCCTTTTTGGCCAAGGGCATCATTGTCCACGTTTTGCCGCTTTTCATGTGCTTTCAAGGCGATTCGAATCTACCTCCTGAAATCTGTTTCCTGCAATTCTGCCTTGCTTTCAAAGCCTCTTCGTTGCCTTCCCTTAATATATTTGTGGACGAGAGGTATCATTTAAAACTCTGTAGGTTTGTGAATTGCAGTGCCCCTGAGCTCCATTTTTCAACTCGCTTTTTTGGGAGCTGGCCGCAAAAGCGCAGGATTGCTTCAGGCCCTCTTCTGGTTCTGGGGGGCAGGCTGAGCTTGTGCTTAATTCTTCTTCCTGATGGGAAAATAGAGTGACCTGTGCCTGTCCCAACCCCTAGAGCTAGTCTCTCATTGGTTCCCCCTCTTGCGGTTCATCCTCAGGACAAATTGCAACCTGTACGGAACAGGAGGTTAAAGGTGCTGATTCTCCAAGGAGGGAGATGGCTAGTAAATCGGCTGGAATGGCGAACCCGAGCAAAGGAGATGAGAAATGAGGTGCGTTTTAGAAACCTTTCCCGATCACACGGTGTACCATCTTCTGGGTTTCTCATGCCTGTTTTCGACGTAGGAAGATGCCCTTGAACCTGGAGATTTGGGACCCATGGGATGGGTACCATGCAGTATTACTTGAAAGGGTCTGCGTTGGCTCACCCAACCTCACCGAACCTCTCAGCCCCAAGAGTGTCCACCCTTATGTCTCAATCAGCTGTGGGTCTAGATATGGTCAATCCAGGTTGCATCACAGCCCCTGAACGAATTTTGTAAGAATTTCTCTCTCTTTCACTGCCTTTGTTTCACGGGTTTTGAAAAGTAATTTATTTTTATAATGGGGTTTAGCTGCTTTTCACGGCTGTGTTTATGCCGCTTTACACCCCCTTGACTCACTTACAGAGAGATATCAATACATAGGTTTGAAGATTCTTACTAGTCAGATATATTCTTGTGCGGTGAATAGGGGGTGTTGAGTCCAGTTCACTGAAAAAGGAATAGGTCTTGTCTCTTACATATTGGGTTTATGGAACGGTATCGGAGCTAATTTGAAACCCTTGTTTTATGCATCACCCCACCTCACCTTTCCCGTTCAGCAGCCATAGGGTGTTTTCTAAACGTGTGACTCTGTTCTGTTTTGTAATTCAGTTCAAGTGTAGCGGTTTTTACATTCCCTCTCTAAGTGATATCTTATGATAAGTGTCTTTTTCTGTGTGACTTATTTCACTTAGAATCGTCGTACCTAAATCCACTCATCGTGCTGCTACTAGCCTTATGACGTGGATTTCATGGCTGAGTGATATTCCATTGTACATGAGGACCACAACTTCTTTATCCATTTTTCTCTTTCCTAGGATATTTAAGGTGTAATGAAGTGGGGGTTCTTGTCAACAGAGCAGCCCTAAACTGTGGGGTGCCTGTGTCTTGCTGATTTTTAGTTTTCCCAATTTATACGCCCATGAGTGGAAGTGCCCTATGCTCTCCAAGCTGTGTTTTTTAGATGTTTCAGAACACACCGTACACTTCTCCAGAGTGGCTGTTGGCAATTTACATCCCACCCATCAGCGTAGCAAGGCTCCCATTTCTCCATGGCCGGTCCTGCATTTCTGGTTTGGACACTTTTTTCCGCATGGCCCTTTTGCCCGCTGGGAAGCGAGACTTCTTTGGAGCGCTGATTGGCCTTTCCAGGTTGCTTGGTTGGCCAAAAAGGGCGTATGCGTTTTTTCCTGAATATATTCAGGAAAAAACGCATACGCCCTTTTTGGCCAAGGGCATCATTGTCCACGTTTTGCCGCTTTTCATGTGCTTTCAAGGCGATTCGAATCTACCTCCTGAAATCTGTTTCCTGCAATTCTGCCTTGCTTTCAAAGCCTCTTCGTTGCCTTCCCTTAATATATTTGTGGAAGAGAGGTATCATTTAAAACTCTGCAGGTTTGTGAATTGCAGTGTCCCTGAGCTCCATTTTTCAACTCGCTTTTTTGGGAGCTGGCCGCAAAAGCGCAGGATTGCTTCAGGCCCTCTTCTGGTTCCTGGGGGCAGGCTGAGCTTGTGCTTAATTCTTCTTCCTGATGGGAAAATAGAGTGACCTGTGCCTGTCCCAACACCTAGAGCTAGTCTCTCATTGGTTCCCCCTCTTCCCGTTCATCCTCAGGACAAATTGCAACCTGTACGGAACAGGAGGTTAAAGGTGCTGATTCTCCAAGGAGGGAGATGGCTAGTAAATCGGCTGGAATGGCGAACCCGAGCAAAGGAGATGAGAAATGAGGTGCGTTTTAGAAACCTTTCCCGATCACACGGTGTACCATCTTCTGGGTTTCTCATGCCTGTTTTCGACGTAGGAAGATGCCCTTGAACCTGGAGATTTGGGACCCATGGGATGGGTACCATGCAGTATTACTTGAAAGGGTCTGCGTTGGCTCACCCAACCTCACCGAACCTCTCAGCCCCAAGAGTGTCCACCCTTATGTCTCAATCAGCTGTGGGTCTAGATATGGTCAATCCAGGTTGCATCACAGCCCCTGAACGAATTTTGTAAGAATTTCTCTCTCTTTCACTGCCTTTGTTTCACGGGTTTTGAAAAGTAATTTATTTTTATAATGGGGTTTAGCTGCTTTTCACGGCTGTGTTTATGCCGCTTTACACCCCCTTGACTCACTTACAGAGAGATATCAATACATAGGTTTGAAGATTCTTACTAGTCAGATATATTCTTGTGCGGTGAATAGGGGGTGTTGAGTCCAGTTCACTGAAAAAGGAATAGGTCTTGTCTCTTACATATTGGGTTTATGGAACGGTATCGGAGCTAATTTGAAACCCTTGTTTTATGCATCACCCCACCTCACCTTTCCCGTTCAGCAGCCATAGTGTGTTTCCTAAACGTGTGACTCTGTTCTGTTTTGTAATTCAGTTTAAGTGTAGGCGGTTTTTACATTCCCTCTCTAAGTGATATCTTATGATAAGTGTCTTTTTCTGTGTGACTTATTTCACTTAGAATCGTCGTACCTAAATCCACTCATCGTGCTGCTACTAGCCTTATGACGTGGATTTCATGGCTGAGTGATATTCCATTGTACATGAGGACCACAACTTCTTTATCCATTTTTCTCTTTCCTAGGATATTTAAGGTGTAATGAAGTGGGGGTTCTTGTCAACAGAGCAGCCCTAAACTGTGGGGTGCCTGTGTCTTGCTGATTTTTAGTTTTCCCAATTTATACGCCCATGAGTGGAAGTGCCCTATGCTCTCCAAGCTGTGTTTTTTAGATGTTTCAGAACACACCGTACACTTCTCCAGAGTGGCTGTTGGCAATTTACATCCCACCCATCAGCGTAGCAAGGCTCCCATTTCTCCATGGCCGGTCCTGCATTTCTGGTTTGGACACTTTTTTCCGCATGGCCCTTTTGCCCGCTGGGAAGCGAGACTTCTTTGGAGCGCTGATTGGCCTTTCCAGGTTGCTTGGTTGGCCAAAAAGGGCGTATGCGTTTTTTCCTGAATATATTCAGGAAAAAACGCATACGCCCTTTTTGGCCAAGGGCATCATTGTCCACGTTTTGCCGCTTTTCATGTGCTTTCAAGGCGATTCGAATCTACCTCCTGAAATCTGTTTCCTGCAATTCTGCCTTGCTTTCAAAGCCTCTTCGTTGCCTTCCCTTAATATATTTGTGGACGAGAGGTATCATTTAAAACTCTGCAGGTTTGTGAATTGCTGTGTCCCTGAGCTACATTTTTCAACTCGCTTTTTTGGGAGCTGGCCGCAAAAGCGCAGGATTGCTTCAGGCCCTCTTGTGGTTCCGGGGGGCAGGCTGAGCTTGTGCTTAATTCTTCTTCCTGATGGGAAAATAGAGTGACCTGTGCCTGTCCCAACACCTAGAGCTAGTCTCTCATTGGTTCCCCCTCTTCCCGTTCATCCTCAGGACAAATTGCAACCTGTACGGAACAGGAGGTTAAAGGTGCTGATTCTCCAAGGAGGGAGATGGCTAGTAAATCGGCTGGAATGGCGAACCCGAGCAAAGGAGATGAGAAATGAGGTGCGTTTTAGAAACCTTTCCCGATCACACGGTGTACCATCTTCTGGGTTTCTCATGCCTGTTTTCGACGTAGGAAGATGCCCTTGAACCTGGAGATTTGGGACCCATGGGATGGGTACCATGCAGTATTACTTGAAAGGGTCTGCGTTGGCTCACCCAACCTCACCGAACCTCTCAGCCCCAAGAGTGTCCACCCTTATGTCTCAATCAGCTGTGGGTCTAGATATGGTCAATCCAGGTTGCATCACAGCCCCTGAACGAATTTTGTAAGAATTTCTCTCTCTTTCACTGCCTTTGTTTCACGGGTTTTGAAAAGTAATTTATTTTTATAATGGGGTTTAGCTGCTTTTCACGGCTGTGTTTATGCCGCTTTACACCCCCTTGACTCACTTACAGAGAGATATCAATACATAGGTTTGAAGATTCTTACTAGTCAGATATATTCTTGTGCGGTGAATAGGGGGTGTTGAGTCCAGTTCACTGAAAAAGGAATAGGTCTTGTCTCTTACATATTGGGTTTATGGAACGGTATCTGAGCTAATTTGAAACCCTTGTTTTATGCATCACCCCACCTCACCTTTCCCGTTCAGCAGCCATAGTGTGTTTTCTAAACGTGTGACTCTGTTCTGTTTTGTAATTCAGTTCAAGTGTAGCGGTTTTTACATTCCCTCTCTAAGTGATATCTTATGATAAGTGTCTTTTTCTGTGTGACTTATTTCACTTAGAATCGTCGTACCTAAATCCACTCATCGTGCTGCTACTAGCCTTATGACGTGGATTTCATGGCTGAGTGATATTCCATTGTACATGAGGACCACCACTTCTTTATCCATTTTTCTCTTTCCTAGGATATTTAAGGTGTAATGAAGTGGGGGTTCTTGTCAACAGAGCAGCCCTAAACTGTGGGGTGCCTGTGTCTTGCTGATTTTTAGTTTTCCCAATTTATACGCCCATGAGTGGAAGTGCCCTATGCTCTCCAAGCTGTGTTTTTTAGATGTTTCAGAACACACCGTACACTTCTCCAGAGTGGCTGTTGGCAATTTACATCCCACCCATCAGCGTAGCAAGGCTCCCATTTCTCCATGGCCGGTCCTGCATTTCTGGTTTGGACACTTTTTTCCGCATGGCCCTTTTGCCCGCTGGGAAGCGAGACTTCTTTGGAGCGCTGATTGGCCTTTCCAGGTTGCTTGGTTGGCCAAAAAGGGCGTATGCGTTTTTTCCTGAATATATTCAGGAAAAAACGCATACGCCCTTTTTGGCCAAGGGCATCATTGTCCACGTTTTGCCGCTTTTCATGTGCTTTCAAGGCGATTCGAATCTACCTCCTGAAATCTGTTTCCTGCAATTCTGCCTTGCTTTCAAAGCCTCTTCGTTGCCTTCCCTTAATATATTTGTGGACGAGAGGTATCATTTAAAACTCTGCAGGTTTGTGAATTGCAGTGCCCCTGAGCTCCATTTTTCAACTCGCTTTTTTGGGAGCTGGCCGCAAAAGCGCAGGATTGCTTCAGGCCCTCTTCTGGTTCTGGGGGGCAGGCTGAGCTTGTGCTTAATTCTTCTTCCTGATGGGAAAATAGAGTGACCTGTGCCTGTCCCAACACCTAGAGCTAGTCTCTCATTGGTTCCCCCTCTTCCCGTTCATCCTCAGGACAAATTGCAACCTGTACGGAACAGGAGGTTAAAGGTGCTGATTCTCCAAGGAGGGAGATGGCTAGTAAATCGGCTGGAATGGCGAACCCGAGCAAAGGAGATGAGAAATGAGGTGCGTTTTAGAAACCTTTCCCGATCACACGGTGTACCATCTTCTGGGTTTCTCATGCCTGTTTTCGATGTAGGAAGATGCCCTTGAACCTGGAGATTTGGGACCCATGGGATGGGTACCATGCAGTATTACTTGAAAGGGTCTGCGTTGGCTCACCCAACCTCACCGAACCTCTCAGCCCCAAGAGTGTCCACCCTTATGTCTCAATCAGCTGTGGGTCTAGATATGGTCAATCCAGGTTGCATCACAGCCCCTGAACGAATTTTGTAAGAATTTCTCTCTCTTTCACTGCCTTTGTTTCACGGGTTTTGAAAAGTAATTTATTTTTATAATGGGGTTTAGCTGCTTTTCACGGCTGTGTTTATGCCGCTTTACACCCCCTTGACTCACTTACAGAGAGATATCAATACATAGGTTTGAAGATTCTTACTAGTCAGATATATTCTTGTGCGGTGAATAGGGGGTGTTGAGTCCAGTTCACTGAAAAAGGAATAGGTCTTGTCTCTTACATATTGGGTTTATGGAACGGTATCGGAGCTAATTTGAAACCCTTGTTTTATGCATCACCCCACCTCACCTTTCCCGTTCAGCAGCCATAGTGTGTTTTCTAAACGTGTGACTCTGTTCTGTTTTGTAATTCAGTTCAAGTGTAGGCGGTTTTTACATTCCCTCTCTAAGTGATATCTTATGATAAGTGTCTTTTTCTGTGTGACTTATTTCACTTAGAATCGTCGTACCTAAATCCACTCATCGTGCTGCTACTAGCCTTATGACGTGGATTTCATGGCTGAGTGATATTCCATTGTACATGAGGACCACAACTTCTTTATCCATTTTTCTCTTTCCTAGGATATTTAAGGTGTAATGAAGTGGGGGTTCTTGTCAACAGAGCAGCCCTAAACTGTGGGGTGCCTGTGTCTTGCTGATTTTTAGTTTTCCCAATTTATACGCCCATGAGTGGAAGTGCCCTATGCTCTCCAAGCTGTGTTTTTTAGATGTTTCAGAACACACCGTACACTTCTCCAGAGTGGCTGTTGGCAATTTACATCCCACCCATCAGCGTAGCAAGGCTCCCATTTCTCCATGGCCGGTCCTGCATTTCTGGTTTGGACACTTTTTTCCCCATGGCCCTTTTGCCCGCTGGGAAGCGAGACTTCTTTGGAGCGCTGATTGGCCTTTCCAGGTTGCTTGGTTGGCCAAAAAGGGCGTATGCGTTTTTTCCTGAATATATTCAGGAAAAAACGCATACGCCCTTTTTGGCCAAGGGCATCATTGTCCACGTTTTGCCGCTTTTCATGTGCTTTCAAGGCGATTCGAATCTACCTCCTGAAATCTGTTTCCTGCAATTCTGCCTTGCTTTCAAAGCCTCTTCGTTGCCTTCCCTTAATATATTTGTGGACGAGAGGTATCATTTAAAACTCTGCAGGTTTGTGAATTGCAGTGTCCCTGAGCTACATTTTTCAACTCGCTTTTTTGGGAGCTGGCCGCAAAAGCGCAGGATTGCTTCAGGCCCTCTTCTGGTTCTGGGGGGCAGGCTGAGCTTGTGCTTAATTCTTCTTCCTGATGGGAAAATAGAGTGACCTGTGCCTGTCCCAACACCTAGAGCTAGTCTCTCATTGGTTCCCCCTCTTCCCGTTCATCCTCAGGACAAATTGCAACCTGTACGGAACAGGAGGTTAAAGGTGCTGATTCTCCAAGGAGGGAGATGGCTAGTAAATCGGCTGGAATGGCGAACCCGAGCAAAGGAGATGAGAAATGAGGTGCGTTTTAGAAACCTTTCCCGATCACACGGTGTACCATCTTCTGGGTTTCTCATGCCTGTTTTCGATGTAGGAAGATGCCCTTGAACCTGGAGATTTGGGACCCATGGGATGGGTACCATGCAGTATTACTTGAAAGGGTCTGCGTTGGCTCACCCAACCTCACCGAACCTCTCAGCCCCAAGAGTGTCCACCCTTATGTCTCAATCAGCTGTGGGTCTAGATATGGTCAATCCAGGTTGCATCACAGCCCCTGAACGAATTTTGTAAGAATTTCTCTCTCTTTCACTGCCTTTGTTTCACGGGTTTTGAAAAGTAATTTATTTTTATAATGGGGTTTAGCTGCTTTTCACGGCTGTGTTTATGCCGCTTTACACCCCCTTGACTCACTTACAGAGAGATATCAATACATAGGTTTGAAGATTCTTACTAGTCAGATATATTCTTGTGCGGTGAATAGGGGGTGTTGAGTCCAGTTCACTGAAAAAGGAATAGGTCTTGTCTCTTACATATTGGGTTTATGGAACGGTATCGGAGCTAATTTGAAACCCTTGTTTTATGCATCACCCCACCTCACCTTTCCCGTTCAGCAGCCATAGTGTGTTTTCTAAACGTGTGACTCTGTTCTGTTTTGTAATTCAGTTCAAGTGTAGGCGGTTTTTACATTCCCTCTCTAAGTGATATCTTATGATAAGTGTCTTTTTCTGTGTGACTTATTTCACTTAGAATCGTCGTACCTAAATCCACTCATCGTGCTGCTACTAGCCTTATGACGTGGATTTCATGGCTGAGTGATATTCCATTGTACATGAGGACCACAACTTCTTTATCCATTTTTCTCTTTCCTAGGATATTTAAGGTGTAATGAAGTGGGGGTTCTTGTCAACAGAGCAGCCCTAAACTGTGGGGTGCCTGTGTCTTGCTGATTTTTAGTTTTCCCAATTTATACGCCCATGAGTGGAAGTGCCCTATGCTCTCCAAGCTGTGTTTTTTAGATGTTTCAGAACACACCGTACACTTCTCCAGAGTGGCTGTTGGCAATTTACATCCCACCCATCAGCGTAGCAAGGCTCCCATTTCTCCATGGCCGGTCCTGCATTTCTGGTTTGGACACTTTTTTCCGCATGGCCCTTTTGCCCGCTGGGAAGCGAGACTTCTTTGGAGCGCTGATTGGCCTTTCCAGGTTGCTTGGTTGGCCAAAAAGGGCGTATGCGTTTTTTCCTGAATATATTCAGGAAAAAACGCATACGCCCTTTTTGGCCAAGGGCATCATTGTCCACGTTTTGCCGCTTTTCATGTGCTTTCAAGGCGATTCGAATCTACCTCCTGAAATCTGTTTCCTGCAATTCTGACTTGCTTTCAAAGCCTCTTCGTTGCCTTCCCTTAATATATGTGTGGACGAGAGGTATCATTTAAAACTCTGCAGGTTTGTGAATTGCAGTGCCCCTGAGCTCCATTTTTCAACTCGCTTTTTTGGGAGCTGGCCGCAAAAGCACAGGATTGCTTCAGGCCCTCTTCTGGTTCTGGGGGGCAGGCTGAGCTTGTGCTTAATTCTTCTTCCTGATGGGAAAATAGAGTGACCTGTGCCTGTCCCAACACCTAGAGCTAGTCTCTCATTGGTTCCCCCTCTTCCCGTTCATCCTCAGGACAAATTGCAACCTGTACGGAACAGGAGGTTAAAGGTGCTGATTCTCCAAGGAGGGAGATGGCTAGTAAATCGGCTGGAATGGCGAACCCGAGCAAAGGAGATGAGAAATGAGGTGCGTTTTAGAAACCTTTCCCGATCACACGGTGTACCATCTTCTGGGTTTCTCATGCCTGTTTTCGACGTAGGAAGATGCCCTTGAACCTGGAGATTTGGGACCCATGGGATGGGTACCATGCAGTATTACTTGAAAGGGTCTGCGTTGGCTCACCCAACCTCACCGAACCTCTCAGCCCCAAGAGTGTCCACCCTTATGTCTCAATCAGCTGTGGGTCTAGATATGGTCAATCCAGGTTGCATCACAGCCCCTGAACGAATTTTGTAAGAATTTCTCTCTCTTTCACTGCCTTTGTTTCACGGGTTTTGAAAAGTAATTTATTTTTATAATGGGGTTTAGCTGCTTTTCACGGCTGTGTTTATGCCGCTTTACACCCCCTTGACTCACTTACAGAGAGATATCAATACATAGGTTTGAAGATTCTTACTAGTCAGATATATTCTTGTGCGGTGAATAGGGGGTGTTGAGTCCAGTTCACTGAAAAAGGAATAGGTCTTGTCTCTTACATATTGGGTTTATGGAACGGTATCGGAGCTAATTTGAAACCCTTGTTTTATGCATCACCCCACCTCACCTTTCCCGTTCAGCAGCCATAGTGTGTTTTCTAAACGTGTGACTCTGTTCTGTTTTGTAATTCAGTTCAAGTGTAGCGGTTTTTACATTCCCTCTCTAAGTGATATCTTATGATAAGTGTCTTTTTCTGTGTGACTTATTTCACTTAGAATCGTCGTACCTAAACCCACTCATCGTGCTGCTACTAGCCTTATGACGTGGATTTCATGGCTGAGTGATATTCCATTGTACATGAGGACCACCACTTCTTTATCCATTTTTCTCTTTCCTAGGATATTTAAGGTGTAATGAAGTGGGGGTTCTTGTCAACAGAGCAGCCCTAAACTGTGGGGTGCCTGTGTCTTGCTGATTTTTAGTTTTCCCAATTTATACGCCCATGAGTGGAAGTGCCCTATGCTCTCCAAGCTGTGTTTTTTAGATGTTTCAGAACACACCGTACACTTCTCCAGAGTGGCTGTTGGCAATTTACATCCCACCCATCAGCGTAGCAAGGCTCCCATTTCTCCATGGCCGGTCCTGCATTTCTGGTTTGGACACTTTTTTCCCCATGGCCCTTTTGCCCGCTGGGAAGCGAGACTTCTTTGGAGCGCTGATTGGCCTTTCCAGGTTGCTTGGTTGGCCAAAAAGGGCGTATGCGTTTTTTCCTGAATATATTCAGGAAAAAACGCATACGCCCTTTTTGGCCAAGGGCATCATTGTCCACGTTTTGCCGCTTTTCATGTGCTTTCAAGGCGATTCGAATCTACCTCCTGAAATCTGTTTCCTGCAATTCTGCCTTGCTTTCAAAGCCTCTTCGTTGCCTTCCCTTAATATATTTGTGGACGAGAGGTATCATTTAAAACTCTGCAGGTTTGTGAATTGCAGTGTCCCTGAGCTACATTTTTCAACTCGCTTTTTTGGGAGCTGGCGGCAAAAGCGCAGGATTGCTTCAGGCCCTCTTCTGGTTCTGGGGGGCAGGCTGAGCTTGTGCTTAATTCTTCTTCCTGATGGGAAAATAGAGTGACCTGTGCCTGTCCCAACACCTAGAGCTAGTCTCTCATTGGTTCCCCCTCTTCCCGTTCATCCTCAGGACAAATTGCAACCTGTACGGAACAGGAGGTTAAAGGTGCTGATTCTCCAAGGAGGGAGATGGCTAGTAAATCGGCTGGAATGGCGAACCCGAGCAAAGGAGATGAGAAATGAGGTGCGTTTTAGAAACCTTTCCCGATCACACGGTGTACCATCTTCTGGGTTTCTCATGCCTGTTTTCGACGTAGGAAGATGCCCTTGAACCTGGAGATTTGGGACCCATGGGATGGGTACCATGCAGTATTACTTGAAAGGGTCTGCGTTGGCTCACCCAACCTCACCGAACCTCTCAGCCCCAAGAGTGTCCACCCTTATGTCTCAATCAGCTGTGGGTCTAGATATGGTCAATCCAAGTTGCATCACAGCCCCTGAACGAATTTTGTAAGAATTTCTCTCTCTTTCACTGCCTTTGTTTCACGGGTTTTGAAAAGTAATTTATTTTTATAATGGGGTTTAGCTGCTTTTCACGGCTGTGTTTATGCCGCTTTACACCCCCTTGACTCACTTACAGAGAGATATCAATACATAGGTTTGAAGATTCTTACTAGTCAGATATATTCTTGTGCGGTGAATAGGGGGTGTTGAGTCCAGTTCACTGAAAAAGGAATAGGTCTTGTCTCTTACATATTGGGTTTATGGAACGGTATCTGAGCTAATTTGAAACCCTTGTTTTATGCATCACCCCAACTCACCTTTCCCGTTCAGCAGCCATAGTGTGTTTTCTAAACGTGTGACTCTGTTCTGTTTTGTAATTCAGTTCAAGTGTAGCGGTTTTTACATTCCCTCTCTAAGTGATATCTTATGATAAGTGTCTTTTTCTGTGTGACTTATTTCACTTAGAATCGTCGTACCTAAATCCACTCATCGTGCTGCTACTAGCCTTATGACGTGGATTTCATGGCTGAGTGATATTCCATTGTACATGAGGACCACCACTTCTTTATCCATTTTTCTCTTTCCTAGGATATTTAAGGTGTAATGAAGTGGGGGTTCTTGTCAACAGAGCAGCCCTAAACTTTGGGGTGCCTGTGTCTTGCTGATTTTTAGTTTTCCCAATTTATACGCCCATGAGTGGAAGTGCCCTATGCTCTCCAAGCTGTGTTTTTTAGATGTTTCAGAACACACCGTACACTTCTCCAGAGTGGCTGTTGGCAATTTACATCCCACCCATCAGCGTAGCAATGCTCCCATTTTTCCATGGCCGGTCCTGCATTTCTGGTTTGGACACTTTTTTCCGCATGGCCCTTTTGCCCGCTGGGAAGCGAGACTTCTTTGGAGCGCTGATTGGCCTTTCCAGGTTGCTTGGTTGGCCAAAAAGGGCGTATGCGTTTTTTCCTGAATATATTCAGGAAAAAACGCATACGCCCTTTTTGGCCAAGGGCATCATTGTCCACGTTTTGCCGCTTTTCATGTGCTTTCAAGGCGATTCGAATCTACCTCCTGAAATCTGTTTCCTGCAATTCTGCCTTGCTTTCAAAGCCTCTTCGTTGCCTTCCCTTAATATATTTGTGGACGAGAGGTATCATTTAAAACTCTGTAGGTTTGTGAATTGCAGTGCCCCTGAGCTCCATTTTTCAACTCGCTTTTTTGGGAGCTGGCCGCAAAAGCGCAGGATTGCTTCAGGCCCTCTTCTGGTTCTGGGGGGCAGGCTGAGCTTGTGCTTAATTCTTCTTCCTGATGGGAAAATAGAGTGACCTGTGCCTGTCCCAACACCTAGAGCTAGTCTCTCATTGGTTCCCCCTCTTCCCGTTCATCCTCAGGACAAATTGCAACCTGTACGGAACAGGAGGTTAAAGGTGCTGATTCTCCAAGGAGGGAGATGGCTAGTAAATCGGCTGGAATGGCGAACCCGCGCAAAGGAGATGAGAAATGAGGTGCGTTTTAGAAACCTTTCCCGATCACACGGTGTACCATCTTCTGGGTTTCTCATGCCTGTTTTCGACGTAGGAAGATGCCCTTGAACCTGGAGATTTGGGACCCATGGGATGGGTACCATGCAGTATTACTTGAAAGGGTCTGCGTTGGCTCACCCAACCTCACCGAACCTCTCAGCCCCAAGAGTGTCCACCCTTATGTCTCAATCAGCTGTGGGTCTAGATATGGTCAATCCAGGTTGCATCACAGCCCCTGAACGAATTTTGTAAGAATTTCTCTCTCTTTCACTGCCTTTGTTTCACGGGTTTTGAAAAGTAATTTATTTTTATAATGGGGTTTAGCTGCTTTTCACGGCTGTGTTTATGCCGCTTTACACCCCCTTGACTCACTTACAGAGAGATATCAATACATAGGTTTGAAGATTCTTACTAGTCAGATATATTCTTGTGCGGTGAATAGGGGGTGTTGAGTCCAGTTCACTGAAAAAGGAATAGGTCTTGTCTCTTACATATTGGGTTTATGGAACGGTATCGGAGCTAATTTGAAACCCTTGTTTTATGCATCACCCCACCTCACCTTTCCCGTTCAGCAGCCATAGTGTGTTTTCTAAACGTGTGACTCTGTTCTGTTTTGTAATTCAGTTCAAGTGTAGGCGGTTTTTACATTCCCTCTCTAAGTGATATCTTATGATAAGTGTCTTTTTCTGTGTGACTTATTTCACTTAGAATCGTCGTACCTAAACCACTCATCGTGCTGCTACTAGCCTTATGACGTGGATTTCATGGCTGAGTGATATTCCATTGTACATGAGGACCACCACTTCTTTATCCATTTTTCTCTTTCCTAGGATATTTAAGGTGTAATGAAGTGGGGGTTCTTGTCAACAGAGCAGCCCTAAACTGTGGGGTGCCTGTGTCTTGCTGATTTTTAGTTTTCCCAATTTATACGCCCATGAGTGGAAGTGCCCTATGCTCTCCAAGCTGTGTTTTTTAGATGTTTCAGAACACACCGTACACTTCTCCAGAGTGGCTGTTGGCAATTTACATCCCACCCATCAGCGTAGCAAGGCTCCCATTTCTCCATGGCCGGTCCTGCATTTCTGGTTTGGACACTTTTTTCCCCATGGCCCTTTTGCCCGCTGGGAAGCGAGACTTCTTTGGAGCGCTGATTGGCCTTTCCAGGTTGCTTGGTTGGCCAAAAAGGGCGTATGCGTTTTTTCCTGAATATATTCAGGAAAAAACGCATACGCCCTTTTTGGCCAAGGGCATCATTGTCCACGTTTTGCCGCTTTTCATGTGCTTTCAAGGCGATTCGAATCTACCTCCTGAAATCTGTTTCCTGCAATTCTGCCTTGCTTTCAAAGCCTCTTCGTTGCCTTCCCTTAATATATGTGTGGACGAGAGGTATCATTTAAAACTCTGCAGGTTTGTGAATTGCAGTGCCCCTGAGCTCCATTTTTCAACTCGCTTTTTTGGGAGCTGGCCGCAAAAGCGCAGGATTGCTTCAGGCACTCTTCTGGTTCTGGGAGGCAGGCTGAGCTTGTGCTTAATTCTTCTTCCTGATGGGAAAATAGAGTGACCTGTGCCTGTCCCAACACCTAGAGCTAGTCTCTCATTGGTTCCCCCTCTTCCCGTTCATCCTCAGGACAAATTGCAACCTGTACGGAACAGGAGGTTAAAGGTGCTGATTCTCCAAGGAGGGAGATGGCTAGTAAATCGGCTGGAATGGCGAACCCGAGCAAAGGAGATGAGAAATGAGGTGCGTTTTAGAAACCTTTCCCGATCACACGGTGTACCATCTTCTGGGTTTCTCATGCCTGTTTTCGACGTAGGAAGATGCCCTTGAACCTGGAGATTTGGGACCCATGGGATGGGTACCATGCAGTATTACTTGAAAGGGTCTGCGTTGGCTCACCCAACCTCACCGAACCTCTCAGCCCCAAGAGTGTCCACCCTTATGTCTCAATCAGCTGTGGGTCTAGATATGGTCAATCCAGGTTGCATCACAGCCCCTGAACGAATTTTGTAAGAATTTCTCTCTCTTTCACTGCCTTTGTTTCACGGGTTTTGAAAAGTAATTTATTTTTATAATGGGGTTTAGCTGCTTTTCACGGCTGTGTTTATGCCGCTTTACACCCCCTTGACTCACTTACAGAGAGATATCAATACATAGGTTTGAAGATTCTTACTAGTCAGATATATTCTTGTGCGGTGAATAGGGGGTGTTGAGTCCAGTTCACTGAAAAAGGAATAGGTCTTGTCTCTTACATATTGGGTTTATGGAACGGTATCTGAGCTAATTTGAAACCCTTGTTTTATGCATCACCCCACCTCACCTTTCCCGTTCAGCAGCCATAGTGTGTTTTCTAAACGTGTGACTCTGTTCTGTTTTGTAATTCAGTTCAAGTGTAGCGGTTTTTACATTCCCTCTCTAAGTGATATCTTATGATAAGTGTCTTTTTCTGTGTGACTTATTTCACTTAGAATCGTCGTACCTAAATCCACTCATCGTGCTGCTACTAGCCTTATGACGTGGATTTCATGGCTGAGTGATATTCCATTGTACATGAGGACCACCACTTCTTTATCCATTTTTCTCTTTCCTAGGATATTTAAGGTGTAATGAAGTGGGGGTTCTTGTCAACAGAGCAGCCCTAAACTTTGGGGTGCCTGTGTCTTGCTGATTTTTAGTTTTCCCAATTTATACGCCCATGAGTGGAAGTGCCCTATGCTCTCCAAGCTGTGTTTTTTAGATGTTTCAGAACACACCGTACACTTCTCCAGAGTGGCTGTTGGCAATTTACATCCCACCCATCAGCGTAGCAATGCTCCCATTTTTCCATGGCCGGTCCTGCATTTCTGGTTTGGACACTTTTTTCCGCATGGCCCTTTTGCCCGCTGGGAAGCGAGACTTCTTTGGAGCGCTGATTGGCCTTTCCAGGTTGCTTGGTTGGCCAAAAAGGGCGTATGCGTTTTTTCCTGAATATATTCAGGAAAAAACGCATACGCCCTTTTTGGCCAAGGGCATCATTGTCCACGTTTTGCCGCTTTTCATGTGCTTTCAAGGCGATTCGAATCTACCTCCTGAAATCTGTTTCCTGCAATTCTGCCTTGCTTTCAAAGCCTCTTCGTTGCCTTCCCTTAATATATTTGTGGACGAGAGGTATCATTTAAAACTCTGCAGGTTTGTGAATTGCAGTGCCCCTGAGCTCCATTTTTCAACTCGCTTTTTTGGGAGCTGGCCGCAAAAGCGCAGGATTGCTTCAGGCCCTCTTCTGGTTCTGGGGGGCAGGCTGAGCTTGTGCTTAATTCTTCTTCCTGATGGGAAAATAGAGTGACCTGTGCCTGTCCCAACACCTAGAGCTAGTCTCTCATTGGTTCCCCCTCTTCCCGTTCATCCTCAGGACAAATTGCAACCTGTACGGAACAGGAGGTTAAAGGTGCTGATTCTCCAAGGAGGGAGATGGCTAGTAAATCGGCTGGAATGGCGAACCCGAGCAAAGGAGATGAGAAATGAGGTGCGTTTTAGAAACCTTTCCCGATCACACGGTGTACCATCTTCTGGGTTTCTCATGCCTGTTTTCGACGTAGGAAGATGCCCTTGAACCTGGAGATTTGGGACCCATGGGATGGGTACCATGCAGTATTACTTGAAAGGGTCTGCGTTGGCTCACCCAACCTCACCGAACCTCTCAGCCCCAAGAGTGTCCACCCTTATGTCTCAATCAGCTGTGGGTCTAGATATGGTCAATCCAGGTTGCATCACAGCCCCTGAACGAATTTTGTAAGAATTTCTCTCTCTTTCACTGCCTTTGTTTCACGGGTTTTGAAAAGTAATTTATTTTTATAATGGGGTTTAGCTGCTTTTCACGGCTGTGTTTATGCCGCTTTACACCCCCTTGACTCACTTACAGAGAGATATCAATACATAGGTTTGAAGATTCTTACTAGTCAGATATATTCTTGTGCGGTGAATAGGGGGTGTTGAGTCCAGTTCACTGAAAAAGGAATAGGTCTTGTCTCTTACATATTGGGTTTATGGAACGGTATCGGAGCTAATTTGAAACCCTTGTTTTATGCATCACCCCACCTCACCTTTCCCGTTCAGCAGCCATAGTGTGTTTTCTAAACGTGTGACTCTGTTCTGTTTTGTAATTCAGTTCAAGTGTAGGCGGTTTTTACATTCCCTCTCTAAGTGATATCTTATGATAAGTGTCTTTTTCTGTGTGACTTATTTCACTTAGAATCGTCGTACCTAAATCCACTCATCGTGCTGCTACTAGCCTTATGACGTGGATTTCATGGCTGAGTGATATTCCATTGTACATGAGGACCACAACTTCTTTATCCATTTTTCTCTTTCCTAGGATATTTAAGGTGTAATGAAGTGGGGGTTCTTGTCAACAGAGCAGCCCTAAACTGTGGGGTGCCTGTGTCTTGCTGATTTTTAGTTTTCCCAATTTATACGCCCATGAGTGGAAGTGCCCTATGCTCTCCAAGCTGTGTTTTTTAGATGTTTCAGAACACACCGTACACTTCTCCAGAGTGGCTGTTGGCAATTTACATCCCACCCATCAGCGTAGCAAGGCTCCCATTTCTCCATGGCCGGTCCTGCATTTCTGGTTTGGACACTTTTTTCCGCATGGCCCTTTTGCCCGCTGGGAAGCGAGACTTCTTTGGAGCGCTGATTGGCCTTTCCAGGTTGCTTGGTTGGCCAAAAAGGGCGTATGCGTTTTTTCCTGAATATATTCAGGAAAAAACGCATACGCCCTTTTTGGCCAAGGGCATCATTGTCCACGTTTTGCCGCTTTTCATGTGCTTTCAAGGCGATTCGAATCTACCTCCTGAAATCTGTTTCCTGCAATTCTGCCTTGCTTTCAAAGCCTCTTCGTTGCCTTCCCTTAATATATTTGTGGACGAGAGGTATCATTTAAAACTCTGCAGGTTTGTGAATTGCAGTGTCCCTGAGCTCCATTTTTCAACTCGCTTTTTTGGGAGCTGGCCGCAAAAGCGCAGGATTGCTTCAGGCCCTCTTCTGGTTCTGGGGGGCAGGCTGAGCTTGTGCTTAATTCTTCTTCCTGATGGGAAAATAGAGTGACCTGTGCCTGTCCCAACACCTAGAGCTAGTCTCTCATTGGTTCCCCCTCTTCCCGTTCATCCTCAGGACAAATTGCAACCTGTACGGAACAGGAGGTTAAAGGTGCTGATTCTCCAAGGAGGGAGATGGCTAGTAAATCGGCTGGAATGGCGAACCCGAGCAAAGGAGATGAGAAATGAGGTGCGTTTTAGAAACCTTTCCCGATCACACGGTGTACCATCTTCTGGGTTTCTCATGCCTGTTTTCGACGTAGGAAGATGCCCTTGAACCTGGAGATTTGGGACCCATGGGATGGGTACCATGCAGTATTACTTGAAAGGGTCTGAGTTGGCTCACCCAACCTCACCGAACCTCTCAGCCCCAAGAGTGTCCACCCTTATGTCTCAATCAGCTGTGGGTCTAGATATGGTCAATCCAGGTTGCATCACAGCCCCTGAACGAATTTTGTAAGAATTTCTCTCTCTTTCACTGCCTTTGTTTCACGGGTTTTGAAAAGTAATTTATTTTTATAATGGGGTTTAGCTGCTTTTCACGGCTGTGTTTATGCCGCTTTACACCCCCTTGACTCACTTACAGAGAGATATCAATACATAGGTTTGAAGTTTCTTACTAGTCAGATATATTCTTGTGCGGTGAATAGGGGGTGTTGAGTCCAGTTCACTGAAAAAGGAATAGGTCTTGTCTCTTACATATTGGGTTTATGGAACGGTATCGGAGCTAATTTGAAACCCTTGTTTTATGCATCACCCCACCTCACCTTTCCCGTTCAGCAGCCATAGTGTGTTTTCTAAACGTGTGACTCTGTTCTGTTTTGTAATTCAGTTCAAGTGTAGCGGTTTTTACATTCCCTCTCTAAGTGATATCTTATGATAAGTGTCTTTTTCTGTGTGACTTATTTCACTTAGAATCGTCGTACCTAAATCCACTCATCGTGCTGCTACTAGCCTTATGACGTGGATTTCATGGCTGAGTGATATTCCATTGTACATGAGGACCACCACTTCTTTATCCATTTTTCTCTTTCCTAGGATATTTAAGGTGTAATGAAGTGGGGGTTCTTGTCAACAGAGCAGCCCTAAACTTTGGGGTGCCTGTGTCTTGCTGATTTTTAGTTTTCCCAATTTATACGCCCATGAGTGGAAGTGCCCTATGCTCTCCAAGCTGTGTTTTTTAGATGTTTCAGAACACACCATACACTTCTCCAGAGTGGCTGTTGGCAATTTACATCCCACCCATCAGCGTAGCAATGCTCCCAGTTTTCCATGGCCGGTCCTGCATTTCTGGTTTGGACACTTTTTTCCACATGGCCCTTTTGCCCGCTGGGAAGCGAGACTTCTTTGGAGCGCTGATTGGCCTTTCCAGGTTGCTTGGTTGGCCAAAAAGGGCGTATGCGTTTTTTCCTGAATATATTCAGGAAAAAACGCATACGCCCTTTTTGGCCAAGGGCATCATTGTCCACGTTTTGCCGCTTTTCATGTGCTTTCAAGGCGATTCGAATCTACCTCCTGAAATCTGTTTCCTGCAATTCTGCCTTGCTTTCAAAGCCTCTTCGTTGCCTTCCCTTAATATATTTGTGGACGAGAGGTATCATTTAAAACTCTGCAGGTTTGTGAATTGCAGTGCCCCTGAGCTCCATTTTTCAACTCGCTTTTTTGGGAGCTGGCCGCAAAAGCGCAGGATTGCTTCAGGCCCTCTTCTGGTTCTGGGGGGCAGGCTGAGCTTGTGCTTAATTCTTCTTCCTGATGGGAAAATAGAGTGACCTGTGCCTGTCCCAACCCCTAGAGCTAGTCTCTCATTGGTTCCCCCTCTTCCCGTTCATCCTCAGGACAAATTGCAACCTGTACGGAACAGGAGGTTAAAGGTGCTGATTCTCCAAGGACGGAGATGGCTAGTAAATCGGCTGGAATGGCGAACCCGAGCAAAGGAGATGAGAAATGAGGTGCGTTTTAGAAACCTTTCCCGATCACACGGTGTACCATCTTCTGGGTTTCTCATGCCTGTTTTCGACGTAGGAAGATGCCCTTGAACCTGGAGATTTGGGACCCATGGGATGGGTACCATGCAGTATTACTTGAAAGGGTCTGCGTTGGCTCACCCAACCTCACCGAACCTCTCAGCCCCAAGAGTGTCCACCCTTATGTCTCAATCAGCTGTGGGTCTAGATATGGTCAATCCAGGTTGCATCACAGCCCCTGAACGAATTTTGTAAGAATTTCTCTCTCTTTCACTGCCTTTGTTTCACGGGTTTTGAAAAGTAATTTATTTTTATAATGGGGTTTAGCTGCTTTTCACGGCTGTGTTTATGCCGCTTTACACCCCCTTGACTCACTTACAGAGAGATATCAATACATAGGTTTGAAGATTCTTACTAGTCAGATATATTCTTGTGCGGTGAATAGGGGGTGTTGAGTCCAGTTCACTGAAAAAGGAATAGGTCTTGTCTCTTACATATTGGGTTTATGGAACGGTATCGGAGCTAATTTGAAACCCTTGTTTTATGCATCACCCCACCTCACCTTTCCCGTTCAGCAGCCATAGTGTGTTTTCTAAACGTGTGACTCTGTTCTGTTTTGTAATTCAGTTCAAGTGTAGGCGGTTTTTACATTCCCTCTCTAAGTGATATCTTATGATAAGTGTCTTTTTCTGTGTGACTTATTTCACTTAGAATCGTCGTACCTAAATCCACTCATCGTGCTGCTACTAGCCTTATGACGTGGATTTCATGGCTGAGTGATATTCCATTGTACATGAGGACCACAACTTCTTTATCCATTTTTCTCTTTCCTAGGATATTTAAGGTGTAATGAAGTGGGGGTTCTTGTCAACAGAGCAGCCCTAAACTGTGGGGTGCCTGTGTCTTGCTGATTTTTAGTTTTCCCAATTTATACGCCCATGAGTGGAAGTGCCCTATGCTCTCCAAGCTGTGTTTTTTAGATGTTTCAGAACACACCGTACACTTCTCCAGAGTGGCTGTTGGCAATTTACATCCCACCCATCAGCGTAGCAAGGCTCCCATTTCTCCATGGCCGGTCCTGCATTTCTGGTTTGGACACTTTTTTCCGCATGGCCCTTTTGCCCGCTGGGAAGCGAGACTTCTTTGGAGCGCTGATTGGCCTTTCCAGGTTGCTTGGTTGGCCAAAAAGGGCGTATGCGTTTTTTCCTGAATATATTCAGGAAAAAACGCATACGCCCTTTTTGGCCAAGGGCATCATTGTCCACGTTTTGCCGCTTTTCATGTGCTTTCAAGGCGATTCGAATCTACCTCCTGAAATCTGTTTCCTGCAATTCTGCCTTGCTTTCAAAGCCTCTTCGTTGCCTTCCCTTAATATATTTGTGGACGAGAGGTATCATTTAAAACTCTGCAGGTTTGTGAATTGCAGTGCCCCTGAGCTCCATTTTTCAACTCGCTTTTTTGGGAGCTGGCCGCAAAAGCGCAGGATTGCTTCAGGCCCTCTTCTGGTTCTGGGGGGCAGGCTGAGCCTGTGCTTAATTCTTCTTCCTGATGGGAAAATAGAGTGACCTGTGCCTGTCCCAACCCCTAGAGCTAGTCTCTCATTGGTTCCCCCTCTTCCCGTTCATCCTCAGGACAAATTGCAACCTGTACGGAACAGGAGGTTAAAGGTGCTGATTCTCCAAGGACGGAGATGGCTAGTAAATCGGCTGGAATGGCGAACCCGAGCAAAGGAGATGAGAAATGAGGTGCGTTTTAGAAACCTTTCCCGATCACACGGTGTACCATCTTCTGGGTTTCTCATGCCTGTTTTCGACGTAGGAAGATGCCCTTGAACCTGGAGATTTGGGACCCATGGGATGGGTACCATGCAGTATTACTTGAAAGGGTCTGCATTGGCTCACCCAACCTCACCGAACCTCTCAGCCCCAAGAGTGTCCACCCTTATGTCTCAATCAGCTGTGGGTCTAGATATGGTCAATCCAGGTTGCATCACAGCCCCTGAACGAATTTTGTAAGAATTTCTCTCTCTTTCACTGCCTTTGTTTCACGGGTTTTGAAAAGTAATTTATTTTTATAATGGGGTTTAGCTGCTTTTCACGGCTGTGTTTATGCCGCTTTACACCCCCTTGACTCACTTACAGAGAGATATCAATACATAGGTTTGAAGATTCTTACTAGTCAGATATATTCTTGTGCGGTGAATAGGGGGTGTTGAGTCCAGTTCACTGAAAAAGGAATAGGTCTTGTCTCTTACATATTGGGTTTATGGAACGGTATCGGAGCTAATTTGAAACCCTTGTTTTATGCATCACCCCACCTCACCTTTCCCGTTCAGCAGCCATAGTGTGTTTTCTAAACGTGTGACTCTGTTCTGTTTTGTAATTCAGTTCAAGTGTAGGCGGTTTTTACATTCCCTCTCTAAGTGATATCTTATGATAAGTGTCTTTTTCTGTGTGACTTATTTCACTTAGAATCGTCGTACCTAAATCCACTCATCGTGCTGCTACTAGCCTTATGACGTGGATTTCATGGCTGAGTGATATTCCATTGTACATGAGGACCACAACTTCTTTATCCATTTTTCTCTTTCCTAGGATATTTAAGGTGTAATGAAGTGGGGGTTCTTGTCAACAGAGCAGCCCTAAACTGTGGGGTGCCTGTGTCTTGCTGATTTTTAGTTTTCCCAATTTATACGCCCATGAGTGGAAGTGCCCTATGCTCTCCAAGCTGTGTTTTTTAGATGTTTCAGAACACACCGTACACTTCTCCAGAGTGGCTGTTGGCAATTTACATCCCACCCATCAGCGTAGCAAGGCTCCCATTTCTCCATGGCCGGTCCTGCATTTCTGGTTTGGACACTTTTTTCCGCATGGCCCTTTTGCCCGCTGGGAAGCGAGACTTCTTTGGAGCGCTGATTGGCCTTTCCAGGTTGCTTGGTTGGCCAAAAAGGGCGTATGCGTTTTTTCCTGAATATATTCAGGAAAAAACGCATACGCCCTTTTTGGCCAAGGGCATCATTGTCCACGTTTTGCCGCTTTTCATGTGCTTTCAAGGCGATTCGAATCTACCTCCTGAAATCTGTTTCCTGCAATTCTGCCTTGCTTTCAAAGCCTCTTCGTTGCCTTCCCTTAATATATTTGTGGACGAGAGGTATCATTTAAAACTCTGCAGGTTTGTGAATTGCAGTGTCCCTGAGCTCCATTTTTCAACTCGCTTTTTTGGGAGCTGGCCGCAAAAGCGCAGGATTGCTTCAGGCCCTCTTCTGGTTCTGGGGGGCAGGCTGAGCTTGTGCTTAATTCTTCTTCCTGATGGGAAAATAGAGTGACCTGTGCCTGTCCCAACACCTAGAGCTAGTCTCTCATTGGTTCCCCCTCTTCCCGTTCATCCTCAGGACAAATTGCAACCTGTACGGAACAGGAGGTTAAAGGTGCTGATTCTCCAAGGAGGGAGATGGCTAGTAAATCGGCTGGAATGGCGAACCCGAGCAAAGGAGATGAGAAATGAGGTGCGTTTTAGAAACCTTTCCCGATCACACGGTGTACCATCTTCTGGGTTTCTCATGCCTGTTTTCGACGTAGGAAGATGCCCTTGAACCTGGAGATTTGGGACCCATGGGATGGGTACCATGCAGTATTACTTGAAAGGGTCTGCGTTGGCTCACCCAACCTCACCGAACCTCTCAGCCCCAAGAGTGTCCACCCTTATGTCTCAATCAGCTGTGGGTCTAGATATGGTCAATCCAGGTTGCATCACAGCCCCTGAACGAATTTTGTAAGAATTTCTCTCTCTTTCACTGCCTTTGTTTCACGGGTTTTGAAAAGTAATTTATTTTTATAATGGGGTTTAGCTGCTTTTCACGGCTGTGTTTATGCCGCTTTACACCCCCTTGACTCACTTACAGAGAGATATCAATACATAGGTTTGAAGATTCTTACTAGTCAGATATATTCTTGTGCGGTGAATAGGGGGTGTTGAGTCCAGTTCACTGAAAAAGGAATAGGTCTTGTCTCTTACATATTGGGTTTATGGAACGGTATCTGAGCTAATTTGAAACCCTTGTTTTATGCATCACCCCACCTCACCTTTCCCGTTCAGCAGCCATAGTGTGTTTTCTAAACGTGTGACTCTGTTCTGTTTTGTAATTCAGTTCAAGTGTAGCGGTTTTTACATTCCCTCTCTAAGTGATATCTTATGATAAGTGTCTTTTTCTGTGTGACTTATTTCACTTAGAATCGTCGTACCTAAATCCACTCATCGTGCTGCTACTAGCCTTATGACGTGGATTTCATGGCTGAGTGATATTCCATTGTACATGAGGACCACCACTTCTTTATCCATTTTTCTCTTTCCTAGGATATTTAAGGTGTAATGAAGTGGGGGTTCTTGTCAACAGAGCAGCCCTAAACTTTGGGGTGCCTGTGTCTTGCTGATTTTTAGTTTTCCCAATTTATACGCCCATGAGTGGAAGTGCCCTATGCTCTCCAAGCTGTGTTTTTTAGATGTTTCAGAACACACCGTACACTTCTCCAGAGTGGCTGTTGGCAATTTACATCCCACCCATCAGCGTAGCAATGCTCCCATTTTTCCATGGCCGGTCCTGCATTTCTGGTTTGGACACTTTTTTCCGCATGGCCCTTTTGCCCGCTGGGAAGCGAGACTTCTTTGGAGCGCTGATTGGCCTTTCCAGGTTGCTTGGTTGGCCAAAAAGGGCGTATGCGTTTTTTCCTGAATATATTCAGGAAAAAACGCATACGCCCTTTTTGGCCAAGGGCATCATTGTCCACGTTTTGCCGCTTTTCATGTGCTTTCAAGGCGATTCGAATCTACCTCCTGAAATCTGTTTCCTGCAATTCTGCCTTGCTTTCAAAGCCTCTTCGTTGCCTTCCCTTAATATATTTGTGGACGAGAGGTATCATTTAAAACTCTGCAGGTTTGTGAATTGCAGTGCCCCTGAGCTCCATTTTTCAACTCGCTTTTTTGGGAGCTGGCCGCAAAAGCGCAGGATTGCTTCAGGCCCTCTTCTGGTTCTGGGGGGCAGGCTGAGCTTGTGCTTAATTCTTCTTCCTGATGGGAAAATAGAGTGACCTGTGCCTGTCCCAACCCCTAGAGCTAGTCTCTCATTGGTTCCCCCTCTTCCCGTTCATCCTCAGGACAAATTGCAACCTGTACGGAACAGGAGGTTAAAGGTGCTGATTCTCCAAGGACGGAGATGGCTAGTAAATCGGCTGGAATGGCGAACCCGAGCAAAGGAGATGAGAAATGAGGTGCGTTTTAGAAACCTTTCCCGATCACACGGTGTACCATCTTCTGGGTTTCTCATGCCTGTTTTCGACGTAGGAAGATGCCCTTGAACCTGGAGATTTGGGACCCATGGGATGGGTACCATGCAGTATTACTTGAAAGGGTCTGCGTTGGCTCACCCAACCTCACCGAACCTCTCAGCCCCAAGAGTGTCCACCCTTATGTCTCAATCAGCTGTGGGTCTAGATATGGTCAATCCAGGTTGCATCACAGCCCCTGAACGAATTTTGTAAGAATTTCTCTCTCTTTCACTGTCTTTGTTTCACGGGTTTTGAAAAGTAATTTATTTTTATAATGGGGTTTAGCTGCTTTTCACGGCTGTGTTTATGCCGCTTTACACCCCCTTGACTCACTTACGGAGAGATATCAATACATAGGTTTGAAGATTCTTACTAGTCAGATATATTCTTGTGCGGTGAATAGGGGGTGTTGAGTCCAGTTCACTGAAAAAGGAATAGGTCTTGTCTCTTACATATTGGGTTTATGGAACGGTATCGGAGCTAATTTGAAACCCTTGTTTTATGCATCACCCCACCTCACCTTTCCCGTTCAGCAGCCATAGTGTGTTTTCTGAACGTGTGACTCTGTTCTGTTTTCTAATTCAGTTCAAGTGTAGCGGTTTTTACATTCCCTCTCTAAGTGATATCTTATGATAAGTGTCTTTTTCTGTGTGACTTATTTCACTTAGAATCGTCGTACCTAAATCCACTCATCGTGCTGCTACTAGCCTTATGACGTGGATTTCATGGCTGAGTGATATTCCATTGTACATGAGGACCACAACTTCTTTATCCATTTTTCTCTTTCCTAGGATATTTAAGGTGTAATGAAGTGGGGGTTCTTGTCAACAGAGCAGCCCTAAACTGTGGGGTGCCTGTGTCTTGCTGATTTTTAGTTTTCCCAATTTATACGCCCATGAGTGGAAGTGCCCTATGCTCTCCAAGCTGTGTTTTTTAGATGTTTCAGAACACACCGTACACTTCTCCAGAGTGGCTGTTGGCAATTTACATCCCACCCATCAGCGTAGCAAGGCTCCCATTTCTCCATGGCCGGTCCTGCATTTCTGGTTTGGACACTTTTTTCCGCATGGCCCTTTTGCCCGCTGGGAAGCGAGACTTCTTTGGAGCGCTGATTGGCCTTTCCAGGTTGCTTGGTTGGCCAAAAAGGGCGTATGCGTTTTTTCCTGAATATATTCAGGAAAAAACGCATACGCCCTTTTTGGCCAAGGGCATCATTGTCCACGTTTTGCCGCTTTTCATGTGCTTTCAAGGCGATTCGAATCTACCTCCTGAAATCTGTTTCCTGCAATTCTGCCTTGCTTTCAAAGCCTCTTCGTTGCCTTCCCTTAATATATTTGTGGACGAGAGGTATCATTTAAAACTCTGCAGGTTTGTGAATTGCAGTGTCCCTGAGCTCCATTTTTCAACTCGCTTTTTTGGGAGCTGGCCGCAAAAGCGCAGGATTGCTTCAGGCCCTCTTCTGGTTCTGGGGGGCAGGCTGAGCTTGTGCTTAATTCTTCTTCCTGATGGGAAAATAGAGTGACCTGTGCCTGTCCCAACACCTAGAGCTAGTCTCTCATTGGTTCCCCCTCTTCCCGTTCATCCTCAGGACAAATTGCAACCTGTACGGAACAGGAGGTTAAAGGTGCTGATTCTCCAAGGAGGGAGATGGCTAGTAAATCGGCTGGAATGGCGAACCCGAGCAAAGGAGATGAGAAATGAGGTGCGTTTTAGAAACCTTTCCCGATCACACGGTGTACCATCTTCTGGGTTTCTCATGCCTGTTTTCGACGTAGGAAGATGCCCTTGAACCTGGAGATTTGGGACCCATGGGATGGGTACCATGCAGTATTACTTGAAAGGGTCTGCGTTGGCTCACCCAACCTCACCGAACCTCTCAGCCCCAAGAGTGTCCACCCTTATGTCTCAATCAGCTGTGGGTCTAGATATGGTCAATCCAGGTTGCATCACAGCCCCTGAACGAATTTTGTAAGAATTTCTCTCTCTTTCACTGCCTTTGTTTCACGGGTTTTGAAAAGTAATTTATTTTTATAATGGGGTTTAGCTGCTTTTCACGGCTGTGTTTATGCCGCTTTACACCCCCTTGACTCACTTACAGAGAGATATCAATACATAGGTTTGAAGATTCTTACTAGTCAGATATATTCTTGTGCGGTGAATAGGGGGTGTTGAGTCCAGTTCACTGAAAAAGGAATAGGTCTTGTCTCTTACATATTGGGTTTATGGAACGGTATCTGAGCTAATTTGAAACCCTTGTTTTATGCATCACCCCACCTCACCTTTCCCGTTCAGCAGCCATAGTGTGTTTTCTAAACGTGTGACTCTGTTCTGTTTTGTAATTCAGTTCAAGTGTAGCGGTTTTTACATTCCCTCTCTAAGTGATATCTTATGATAAGTGTCTTTTTCTGTGTGACTTATTTCACTTAGAATCGTCGTACCTAAATCCACTCATCGTGCTGCTACTAGCCTTATGACGTGGATTTCATGGCTGAGTGATATTCCATTGTACATGAGGACCACCACTTCTTTATCCATTTTTCTCTTTCCTAGGATATTTAAGGTGTAATGAAGTGGGGGTTCTTGTCAACAGAGCAGCCCTAAACTTTGGGGTGCCTGTGTCTTGCTGATTTTTAGTTTTCCCAATTTATACGCCCATGAGTGGAAGTGCCCTATGCTCTCCAAGCTGTGTTTTTTAGATGTTTCAGAACACACCGTACACTTCTCCAGAGTGGCTGTTGGCAATTTACATCCCACCCATCAGCGTAGCAATGCTCCCATTTTTCCATGGCCGGTCCTGCATTTCTGGTTTGGACACTTTTTTCCGCATGGCCCTTTTGCCCGCTGGGAAGCGAGACTTCTTTGGAGCGCTGATTGGCCTTTCCAGGTTGCTTGGTTGGCCAAAAAGGGCGTATGCGTTTTTTCCTGAATATATTCAGGAAAAAACGCATACGCCCTTTTTGGCCAAGGGCATCATTGTCCACGTTTTGCCGCTTTTCATGTGCTTTCAAGGCGATTCGAATCTACCTCCTGAAATCTGTTTCCTGCAATTCTGCCTTGCTTTCAAAGCCTCTTCGTTGCCTTCCCTTAATATATTTGTGGACGAGAGGTATCATTTAAAACTCTGCAGGTTTGTGAATTGCAGTGCCCCTGAGCTCCATTTTTCAACTCGCTTTTTTGGGAGCTGGCCGCAAAAGCGCAGGATTGCTTCAGGCCCTCTTCTGGTTCTGGGGGGCAGGCTGAGCTTGTGCTTAATTCTTCTTCCTGATGGGAAAATAGAGTGACCTGTGCCTGTCCCAACCCCTAGAGCTAGTCTCTCATTGGTTCCCCCTCTTCCCGTTCATCCTCAGGACAAATTGCAACCTGTACGGAACAGGAGGTTAAAGGTGCTGATTCTCCAAGGACGGAGATGGCTAGTAAATCGGCTGGAATGGCGAACCCGAGCAAAGGAGATGAGAAATGAGGTGCGTTTTAGAAACCTTTCCCGATCACACGGTGTACCATCTTCTGGGTTTCTCATGCCTGTTTTCGACGTAGGAAGATGCCCTTGAACCTGGAGATTTGGGACCCATGGGATGGGTACCATGCAGTATTACTTGAAAGGGTCTGCGTTGGCTCACCCAACCTCACCGAACCTCTCAGCCCCAAGAGTGTCCACCCTTATGTCTCAATCAGCTGTGGGTCTAGATATGGTCAATCCAGGTTGCATCACAGCCCCTGAACGAATTTTGCAAGAATTTCTCTCTCTTTCACTGCCTTTGTTTCACGGGTTTTGAAAAGTAATTTATTTTTATAATGGGGTTTAGCTGCTTTTCACGGCTGTGTTTATGCCGCTTTACACCCCCTTGACTCACTTACAGAGAGATATCAATACATAGGTTTGAAGATTCTTACTAGTCAGATATATTCTTGTGCGGTGAATAGGGGGTGTTGAGTCCAGTTCACTGAAAAAGGAATAGGTCTTGTCTCTTACATATTGGGTTTATGGAACGGTATCGGAGCTAATTTGAAACCCTTGTTTTATGCATCACCCCACCTCACCTTTCCCGTTCAGCAGCCATAGTGTGTTTTCTAAACGTGTGACTCTGTTCTGTTTTGTAATTCAGTTCAAGTGTAGGCGGTTTTTACATTCCCTCTCTAAGTGATATCTTATGATAAGTGTCTTTTTCTGTGTGACTTATTTCACTTAGAATCGTCGTACCTAAATCCACTCATCGTGCTGCTACTAGCCTTATGACGTGGATTTCATGGCTGAGTGATATTCCATTGTACATGAGGACCACAACTTCTTTATCCATTTTTCTCTTTCCTAGGATATTTAAGGTGTAATGAAGTGGGGGTTCTTGTCAACAGAGCAGCCCTAAACTGTGGGGTGCCTGTGTCTTGCTGATTTTTAGTTTTCCCAATTTATACGCCCATGAGTGGAAGTGCCCTATGCTCTCCAAGCTGTGTTTTTTAGATGTTTCAGAACACACCGTACACTTCTCCAGAGTGGCTGTTGGCAATTTACATCCCACCCATCAGCGTAGCAAGGCTCCCATTTCTCCATGGCCGGTCCTGCATTTCTGGTTTGGACACTTTTTTCCGCATGGCCCTTTTGCCCGCTGGGAAGCGAGACTTCTTTGGAGCGCTGATTGGCCTTTCCAGGTTGCTTGGTTGGCCAAAAAGGGCGTATGCGTTTTTTCCTGAATATATTCAGGAAAAAACGCATACGCCCTTTTTGGCCAAGGGCATCATTGTCCACGTTTTGCCGCTTTTCATGTGCTTTCAAGGCGATTCGAATCTACCTCCTGAAATCTGTTTCCTGCAATTCTGCCTTGCTTTCAAAGCCTCTTCGTTGCCTTCCCTTAATATATTTGTGGACGAGAGGTATCATTTAAAACTCTGCAGGTTTGTGAATTGCAGTGCCCCTGAGCTCCATTTTTCAACTCGCTTTTTTGGGAGCTGGCCGCAAAAGCGCAGGATTGCTTCAGGCCCTCTTCTGGTTCTGGGGGGCAGGCTGAGCTTGTGCTTAATTCTTCTTCCTGATGGGAAAATAGAGTGACCTGTGCCTGTCCCAACACCTAGAGCTAGTCTCTCATTGGTTCCCCCTCTTCCCGTTCATCCTCAGGACAAATTGCAACCTGTACGGAACAGGAGGTTAAAGGTGCTGATTCTCCAAGGAGGGAGATGGCTAGTAAATCGGCTGGAATGGCGAACCCGAGCAAAGGAGATGAGAAATGAGGTGCGTTTTAGAAACCTTTCCCGATCACACGGTGTACCATCTTCTGGGTTTCTCATGCCTGTTTTCGACGTAGGAAGATGCCCTTGAACCTGGAGATTTGGGACCCATGGGATGGGTACCATGCAGTATTACTTGAAAGGGTCTGCGTTGGCTCACCCAACCTCACCGAACCTCTCAGCCCCAAGAGTGTCCACCCTTATGTCTCAATCAGCTGTGGGTCTAGATATGGTCAATCCAGGTTGCATCACAGCCCCTGAACGAATTTTGTAAGAATTTCTCTCTCTTTCACTGCCTTTGTTTCACGGGTTTTGAAAAGTAATTTATTTTTATAATGGGGTTTAGCTGCTTTTCACGGCTGTGTTTATGCCGCTTTACACCCCCTTGACTCACTTACAGAGAGATATCAATACATAGGTTTGAAGATTCTTACTAGTCA